>NC_092337.1:106027500-106292500 GCF_046630445.1 Rutidosis leptorrhynchoides
AGTTAGTAGTTTCAAAATATACTTATAACTCATTGTCATTAGTACACAATGAGATTTTAAACCATCCTTAGATCATGTTAAATATATATAAATACATATATATACACAAACGTATAATTATCTTATGTTATATAGTTCGTGATATCATCGGTCAAATTGGACGGTCAAATGTTGTGTAAAACTCTTTTCAAAAACACAAGTCTCAACAATTTGGATTGCTTATCATGTTGGTAAGGTTTAATTTATGTAAATATTAATCCCATAAGTATAAAATGATCGAAAAAATCTGGGTCGTTACAGTACCTACCCGTTAAATAAATTTCGTCCCGAAATTTTAAAGTTGTACCTATTTTGCGTTCTCGGGAAACAAATGTGGGTACTTTTGTTTCATCTGATCCTCTCGTTCCCAAGTAAACTCGGGACCTCTTCGAGCATTCCAACGAACCTTAACGATTGGTATGTTGCTCTGCTTGAGCTGTTTAACTTCACGGTCCATGATTTCGACTGGTTCTTCTATGAATTGTAGTTTCTCGTCGACTTAGATTTCTTCAAGAGGAATGGTGAGATCTTTCTTTGCAAGACATTTCTTGAGGTTTGAGATGTGAAATGAATTATGTACTCCGGCGAGTTGTTGTGGTAACTCGAGTCGATAAGCTACCGGTCCGATGCGTTCGATGATCTTGAACGGGCCTACATACCTTGGGTTCAGTTTACCCCTTTTACCGAAACATATTACACCTTTACAAGGTGACACCTTTAGCATAACCATGTCACCGATCTGAAACTCTAATGGTTTCCTTCGAACATCGGCGTAGCTCTTTTGGCGACTACGGGCTGTTTTCAATCTCTCCTTGATTTGTACTATCTTCTCAGTCGTTTCGTGTATGATCTCAGGACCAGTTAATTGTCGATCTCCTACTTCATTCCAACAGATAGGGGATCTACACTTCCTTCTATATAATGCTTCGAATGGTGCAGCTTTAATGCTCGCATGATAACTGTTATTATACGAGAATTCTGCTAATGGTAGTATTTATGTAGTGACCCGAACTTTTCCATGTTTATATATATTAATTGAGATTGATATTTACATGATTAAATGTTTCCAACATGTTAAGCAATCAAACTTGTTAAGACTTGATTAATTGAAATATGTTTCATATAGACAATTGACCACCCAAGTTGACCGGTGATTCACGAACGTTAAAACTTGTAAAAACTATATGATGACATATATATGGATATATATATAGTTAACATGATACTATGATAAGTAAACATATCATTAAGTATATTAACAATGAACTACATATGTAAAAACAAGACTACTAACTTAATGATTTTTAAACGAGACATATATGTAACGATTATCGTTGTAAAGACATTTAATGTATATATATATCATATTAAGAGATATTCATACATGATAATATCATGATAATATAATAATTTAAAATCTCATTTGATATTATAAACATTGGGTTAACAACATTTAACAAGATCGTTAACCTAAAGGTTTAAAAACAACACTTACATGTAACGACTAACGATGACTTAACGACTCAGTTAAAATGTATATACATGTAGTGTTTTAATATGTATTTATACACTTTTGAAAGACTTCAATACACTTATCAAAATACTTCTACTTAACAAAAATGCTTACAATTACATCCTCGTTCAGTTTCATCAACAATTCTACTCGTATGCACCCGTATTCGTACTCGTACAATACACAGCTTTTAGATGTATGTACTATTGGTATATACACTCCAATGATCAGCTCTTAGCAGCCCATGTGAGTCACCTAACACATGTGGGAACCATCATTTGGCAACTAGCATGAAATATCTCATAAAATTACAAAAATATGAGTAATCATTCATGACTTATTTACATGAAAACAAAATTACATATCCTTTATATCTAATCCATACACCAACGACCAAAAACACCTACAAACACTTTCATTCTTCAATTTTCTTCATCTAATTGATCTCTCTCAAGTTCTATCTTCAAGTTCTAAGTGTTCTTCATATATTCTACAAGTTCTAGTTACATAAAATCAAGAATACTTTCAAGTTTGCTAGCTCACTTCCAATCTTGTAAGGTGATCATCCAACCTCAAGAAATCTTTATTTCTTATAGTAGGTTATCATTCTAATACAAGGTAATAATCATATTCAAACTTTGGTTCAATTTCTATAACTATAACAATCTTATTTCAAGTGATGATCTTACTTGAACTTGTTTTCGTGTCATGATTCTGCTTCAAGAACTTCGAGCCATCCAAGGATCCGTTGAAGCTAGATCCATTTTTCTTTTTTCCAGTAGGTTTATCCAAGGAACTTAAGGTAGTAATGATGTTCATAACATCATTCGATTCATACATATAAAGCTATCTTATTCGAAGGTTTAAACTTGTAATCACTAGAACATAGTTTAGTTAATTCTAAACTTGTTCGCAAAAAAAAGTTAATCCTTCTAACTTGACTTTTAAAATCAACTAAACACATGTTCTATATCTATATGATATGCTAACTTAATGATTTAAAACCTGGAAACACAAAAAACACCGTAAAACCGGATTTACTCCGTCGTAGTAACACCGCGGGCTGTTTTGGGTTAGTTAATTAAAAACTATGATAAACTTTGATTTAAAAGTTGTTATTCTGAGAAAATGATTTTTATTATGAACATGAAACTATATCCAAAAATTATGGTTAAACTCAAAGTGAAAGTATGTTTTCTAAAATGGTCATCTAGACGTCGTTCTTTCGACTGAAATGACTACCTTTACAAAAATGACTTGTAACTTATTTTTTCGACTATAAACCTATACTTTTTCTATTTAGATTCATAAAATAGAGTTCAATATGAAACCATAGCAATTTGATTCACTCAAAACGGATTTAAAATGAAGAAGTTATGGGTAAAACAAGATTGGATAATTTTTCTCATTTTAGCTACGTGAAAATTGGTAACAAATCTATTCCTACCATAACTTAATCAACTTGTATTGTATATTATGTAATCTTGAGATACCATAGACACGTATACAATGTTTTGACCTATCATGTCGACACATCTATATATATTTCGGAACAACCATAGACACTCTATATGTGAATGTTGGAGTTAGCTATACAGGGTTGAGGTTGATTCCAAAATATATATAGTTTGAGTTGTGATCAATACTGAGATACATATACACTGGGTCGTGGATTGATTCAAGATAATATTTATCGATTTATTTCTGTACATCTAACTGTGGACAACTAGTTGTAGGTTACAAACGAGGACAGCTGACTTAATAAACTTAAAACATCAAAATATATTAAAAGTGTTGTAAATATATTTTGAACATACTTTGATATATATGTATATATTGTTATAGGTTCGTGAATCAACCAGTGGCCAAGTCTTACTTCCCGACGAAGTAAAAATCTGTGAAAGTGAGTTATAGTCCCACTTTTAAAATCTAATATTTTTGGGATGAGAATACATGCAGGTTTTATAAATGATTTACAAAATAGACACAAGTACGTGAAACTACATTCTATGGTTGAATTATCGAAATCGAATATGCCCCTTTTTATTAAGTCTGGTAATCTAAGAATTAGGGAACAGACACCCTAATTGACGCGAATCCTAAAGATAGATCTATTGGGCCTAACAAACCCCATCCAAAGTACCGGATGCTTTAGTACTTCGAAATTTATATCATATCCGAAGGGTGTCCCGGAATGATGGGGATATTCTTATATATGCATCTTGTTAATGTCGGTTACCAGGTGTTCACCATATGAATGATTTTTATCTCTATGTATGGGATGTGTATTGAAATATGAAATCTCGTGGTCTATTATTATGATTTCATATATATAGGTTAAACCTATAACTCACCAACATTTTTGTTGACGTTTTAAGCATGTTTATTCTCAGGTGATTATTAAGAGCTTCCGCTGTCGCATACTTAAATAAGGATGAGATTTGGAGTCCATGCTTGTATGATATTATGTAAAAACTGCATTCAAGAAACTTATTTTGTTGTAACATATTTGTATTGTAAACCATTATGTAATGGTCGTGTGTAAACAGGATATTTTAGATTATCATTATTTCATAATCTACGTAAAGCTTTTTAAACCTTTATTGATGAAATAAAGGTTATGGTTTGTTTTAAAATGAATGCAGTCTTTGAAAAACGTCTCATATAGAGGTCAAAACCTCGCAACGAAATCAATTAATATGGAACGTTTTTAATCAATAAGAACGGGACATTTCAATTTATCCCATCCGTTTCCAAAATCGATCACACATGCCCTGAGCATGTCTTCAAGAGTCTGAATTTTTCTTTCACTCTGCCCGTCAGTTCGCGAATGATATGCGGTGCTCATATCCAAACGGGTTCCCAGGGCCTCCTGTAGTGATTGCCAAAACTTTGATGTAAATCTACTATCACGATCGGATATAATGGAAATAGGTATTCCATGCCTTGAAACAATTTCCTTTATGTATAATCATAATAGTTTCTCCATTCTATCTGTTTCCTTTATAGGCAAGAAATGTGCAGATTTGGTGAGATGATCAACTATTACCCAAATGGTGTCATAACCCCAGGCAGTCTTAGGTAACTTTGTGATGAAATCCATGGTAATACCATCCCATTTCCATTCTGGGATTTCTGGTTGTTGAAGTAACCCTGATGGCTTCTGGTGTTCTGCTTTGACTTTGGAACAAGTTAAACATTCCCCAACATATGTTGCAACATCTGTCTTTAAATTAGGCCACCAATAATGCGTCTCAAGATCTTGATACATCTTTCCAACTCCAGGATGTATCGAGTATCTTGTCTTATGTGCCTAGTTCAATATCAACTTCCTTAATCCACCCAACTTTGGTACCCAAATACGGTTTGCAAAATATCGAATTCCGTCTTCCCGTATAACGAGTTGTTTCTCATACATCTTCATTATTTCATTTCCTATGTTTTCTTTAGTAAGAGCTTCTCGTTAAGCCTCTTTGATTTATGAGTTGAGATTCATGCGAATTTTTATGTTCATTGCTCGTACTCGAATTGGTTCCCGTTCCTTTCTGCTTAGAGCGTCGGCCACTACATTCGCTTTCCCGGGATGATAGCGAATCTCACAATCATAGTCGTTTATCAGCTCGACCCACCTACGTTGCCTCATGTTCAGCTGTTTCTGATCAAAAATATGTTGAAGGCTTTTATGATCAGTAAACACAGTGCATTTAACTCCATATAAATAGTGTCTCCATATCTTCAATGCAAACACTACTGCTCCCAATTCTAAATCATGCGTCGTATAATTCCGCTCGTGAATCTTCAATTGTCGGGATGCGTATGCTATAAATTTCTTCCGTTGCATAAGGACGCAACCAAAACCTTGTCGCGAAGGGTCACAATCTATCTCAAAATCATCGTTCCCTTCAGGTAACGATAAAATAGGTGCTGTAGTCAACTTCTTCTTCAGTAATTGAAATGCACTCTCCTGCTCAGAAGTCCATTCGTACTTCTTCCCTTTTTGCGTTAACGCTGTTAATGATTTAGCTATTCGGGAAAAATCTTGAATAAACCTTCTATAATAACCAGCTAAACCCAAAAATTGGCGTATCTGCGTTGGTGTCTTAGGAGTCTCCCATTTTTCAATGGCCTCAATTTTAGCTGGATCAACCTGAATTCCTTTGCTACTAACAACGTGGCCAAGAAATTGCATTTCTTTCAACCAAAATGCACACTTAGAAAATTTGGTGTATAACTGTTCTTTTCTTAACAATTCTAATACCAACCTTAAATGCTGCTCATGCTCTTGCTCACTCTTGGAATAGATAAGAATATCGTCAATGAAAACGATAACAAACTTATCTAAATACGGACTACAAACTCGATTCATGAGGTCCATGAATACAGCTGGCGCATTAGTCAACCCAAACGGCATAACCAAAAATTCGTAATGACCATAACGTGTCCGAAAAGCAGTTTTTGGAATGTCTTCTTCTTTGACACGTAGTTGATGATATCCTTTTCGAGTACACACATGATCCTTGCAGCTGATCAAATAAGTCATCAATTCTCGGTAGTGGATACCGATTCTTGATAGTTAACTTATTTAATTCTCGATAATCTATACACATCCTAAAAGATCCATATTTCTTTTTAACAAATAAAATTGGAGCTCCCCACGGTGAAGTGCTTGGTCGTATGAATCCACGGTCCAGTAATTCTTTTAACTGGCTCTGAAGTTCTTTTAATTCAGACGGTGCAAGTCTATATGGAGCACGGGCAACCGGTGCAGCACCTGGTACAAGATCTATTTGAAATTCTACAGACCTGAAAGGAGGTAGTCCCGGTAATTCTTCCGGAAAAATAACGGGAAAGTCTTTTACTACATTTACATCGTTGATATTCTTCTCCTTTTCTTCAACTTTCTTTACATGTGCTAGGATGGCATAACATCCCTTTTCTAAACACTTTCGAGCTTTCAAACAGCTAATGAGATTTAGGTTTGGGTTACCTTTATCTCCGTAAATCATTATCATTGATTTATCCTTTCGAGGAATACGAATTGCCTTTTCAGCACACACTACTTCGACTCCTACTTTGGACATCCAGTCCATGCCGATAATTAAGTCAAAACTTCCTAATTCTATGGGTATCAAATCAATCTTGAATGTTTCTCCGGCTGAATTTATTTTACAATCACGGCAAATTTTATCGGCTTTAATTAGTTTACCATTAGCTAACTCAATCATGTACTTAGCATCTAGAGGTAATGATGAACAATTCAATTTTGTAACACCCTAGGAAAATCCCACATCACCCATAGACATGAGTGATCATGGGATTATAAGGTAATACTCACGCTTAAATGACACAACGCGTTTTGGGATCACAGGCTGAGTAGAAGTGCGAGTACATTGTGGTTAAGCGTGCTCGGGCGAGAGCACTACCAGGATGGGTGACCTCCTGGGAAAGTGCTTCTCGTGTGTGGTCGCCAAGAAAAAGCCGTGCGCCTACGGGCAAAGCGGACAATATTGTGGTCATGTTAAGCTGGGGTGTTACAGAATGGTATCAGAGCCACTCATGTGCCGTTGGGGGTGGTGGGGCAAACCTCATCGAGGACGATGAGTCCCTATGGGGGGGTTAATGTAACACCCTAGGCAAATCCCACATCACCCACACACATGAGTGATCATGGGATTATAAGGTAATACTCACGCTCAAATGACACAACGCGTTTTGGGATCACAGGCTGAGTAGAAGTGCGAGTACGTTGTGGTTAAGCGTGCTCGGGCGAGAGCACTACCAGGATGGGTGACCTCCTTGGAAAGTGCTTCTCGTGTGTGGTCGCCAAGAAAAAGCCGTGCGCCTACGGGCAAAGCGGACAATATTGTGGTCATGTTAAGCTGGGGTGTTACAGAATGGTATCAGAGCCACTCATGTGCCGTTGGGGGTGGTGGGGTAAACCTCATCGAGGACGATGAGTCCCTAAGGGGGGGTGAATGTAACACCCTAGGCAAATCCCACATCACCCACAGACATGAGTGATCATGGGATTATAAGGTAATACTCACGCTTAAATGACACAACGCGTTTTGGGATCACAGGCTGAGTAGAAGTGCGAGTACATTGTGGTTAAGTGTGCTCGGGCGAGAGCACTACCAGGATGGGTGACCTCCTGGGAAAGTGCTTCTCGTGTGTGGTCGCCAAAAAAAAGCCATGCGCCTACGGGCAAAGCGGACAATATTGTGGTCATGTTAAGCTGGGGTGTTACAGAATCCTAATCCATCCGGACAAAGTCCACATCGATTACAAACGATTCACAATAGTTGGTTACATCGCGAGGTACTTGACCTCTATATGATACATTTTACAAACATTGCATTCGTTTTGAAAAGACAAACTTCCTTACATCGAAAATTGACGATATGCATACCATTTCATAACATATCTAATTATAATTATCTAAATAATAATCTTGATGAACTCGACGACTCGAATGCAACGTCTTTTGAAATATGTCATGAATGACTCCAAGTAATATCTCTAAAATGAGCAAATGCACAGCGGAAGATTTCTTTCGTACCTGAGAATAAACATGCTTTAAAGTGTCAACCAAAAAGTTGGTAAGTTCATTAGTTTAACATAAATAATCATTTCATAATTTTAATAGACCACAAGATTTCATATTTCCATTTCTCATAAACATACGTCCCATGCATAGAGACAAAAATATCATTCATATGGATTGAACACCTGGTAACCGACATTCACAATATGCATATTAGAATATCCCCATCATTCCGGGATCCTCCTTCGGACATGATATAAATTTCGAAGTACTAAAGCATCCGGTACTTTGGATGGGACTTGTTGGGCCCGATAGATCTATCTTTAGAGTTCGCGTCAATTAGGGTGTCTGTTCCCTAATTCTTAGATTACCAGACTAAAAAGGGGCATATTCGGTTTAATAATCCAGCCATAGAATGTAGTTTTGATCACTTGTGTCTATTTCGTAAAGCATTTATAAAAGCGGCGCATGTATTCTCAGTCCCAAAAATATATATTGCAAAAGTATTTAAAAGGGGAATAATGAAACTCACCTAATGTATTTTGTAGTAAAAATACATAGAACGACATTGAACAAGTATAGGGTTGGCCTTGGATTCACGAACCTATATCATTTGTTTATTCATTAATACATATATAATCATAATCGAATATATATATTATTATTAGTGAATTAATTGTTATTTTAACTATATTTTTCATTAATAATCTAATTAATTACATTTATTAATATTTATATATAAATAGTAATATAGTTACGTTATATGTAGTAAATATGAATTTTTATATTACCAATAGTTGTTTGAGGAAGTAATGTTGATAATAATAAATAAAAAGTTGTTTCATCCAATAATACTAGTAATCTTAGTTATAAATGATAATTACTATAAAAATGATACTTTTAATAATACTAAATACTAATAATAATAAATACTATAAAAATAAATGGTTTTATTAATAATAATAATACTACTTATTTATAATAATAACTATAATGATAATAATGTTAATAATGAGATTAGCGATAATAATCAAAATAACAATTTTAAATCATAATTATATATTATCTTATACTTATAATTTTTATCCTTATCTTTTAAGTCATAATATTGATAATTTCCTAATTATTTTATTTAGTATATCCCTTTCATTATCTTTTATATTCTAATTATAATTGTATTTATAATAATATTATCAATAATCACTAATGGTAATTATAATAATAATAATAATAATAATAATAATAATAATAATAATAATAATAATAATAATAATAATACATAACTTAATAATAATAATATTAGTAGCCATAATTGTAATTTTAATTATTAATATTAAATGATAACTATTATTACTAGTAATAATAATACTAATATCTATATCATCAATCATAATAATACTTCCTAATAATAACATAACAATAATAATAATAATTTGTATTAACAATAATATATAATAATAATAATGATAATAATATAAATAATGATTTTTAAAATAAAGGACTACCTTAGAAACCCTTTTTAAAAAGAATTGCACCAAAACGCACCAAGTGGGACTCGAACCCGTGACCTCTCGCACAATCCCAACACGCTTAACCAGTTGGGCCACAGCCTATTTTCCGAAATTATACCCAACCCGTAAATACTTAACCCGTTTCATTATTGTTCCATACTTCATCTTCTTCCTTGATTCAAGAACGACCCAAAATCCGTTTAATCTTAACATTTAATACAGAATCGATTTTTAGGAGTGTGTATATAATACAAACACATCTATTTGAGTTTAATTAAATTGAAAAAAAAAATATATAAAGAAGTAAACACCCCCCCACTGTGTCGCGACTGTTATATAAAAAAAAAATTTGATTTCAGTTTCAAACGCGTTTTGGACAAAGGTTATAACACGAATTAGTTCGTAAAATGTTCGTAGAAACTAGTAGAATCATCAATTAACCTTGATACGCAAATAAGAACTCGAATTTCTCGGAAAACAAATTCGTTGACTTTTTGTTTTGAAACTTTGACTCGAGAATTTAGATTCGATATAGAAAATTGGAAACCCAACTCTTGCAGATACTTTACAGACATGATTCATAACAATTCTACAATTTTAGTTTTTGAAATTGAGATCGAATTTGAGTTTTGAAGAAAAAAATAATAATACGAGCAGGGTTCTCGGGTTATTTACAATTTGTCTGATAACTTTTATCAGATAAAAACAGAGAATTGTAATTAAAATTGATATGGACAGATTTGAATGACTTATTCCTATATCAAGAGGGTCGATTATATAAAGCTGGTGTGTATGTCGACAATAAATCTCAAACAGATATGAAGTCAGGAAAAAAAATAAAAACAAAAAGGAAGACAGAATAATTCACAAGGACAGAAAAATGAATTAAAAAAATAAAAGTTTGATTTTGCTGTAACTGATTTGTAGAATTAACAATGATGTGTAACAATTTTTGTCTTGTATCAATTGGAGTCAAGCTGTATCAAAATCAGAAGAATCACGTTTGATGGAGATAGGGAACTGAATATTATTATTATTATTATTATTATATTTTTTTTAAGTATTAAAAATCGCAGATATATATGTACTTGTATATTATGTTTAAATATATACATATTTTATATATATATATATATATATATATATTTTAATTCATATATCTGTCTTTATATTTATCTATATTTCAGTGTATATAATTAGATTTATGTGTGTGTATATATATATATATATATATATATATATATATATATATATATATATATATATATATATATAACTGTGTTTTTATATCACTTTATATATATATCTGTATATATTTCGTAATTTAGAAAATTTAACAATTATAATTATAAGTATATTAATACTATTAATAATAATAATACTAATAATAATAATAATAAAAATAATAATACTACATATAATATCAATAATTCTAAAAATAATAATAATAAATGGTAGTGATATTAAAATCATAAAATTAACAATTTTTAATAAGTTTACTAATAAATATAAATACGTTAAATATTAATAATGTTGTAATATTAATAATAATATTAAAACAATAATACAGTTAATATTAATAATAATTATCTTAATAATGATACGATGATAATAATAGCTGTTAATAATAATGTTAATAATAATATTATTAATGATAATATTAAATAATTATATTACTTTTAATGGTAATACTTAATAATTATACTAGTAATAACAAGTTACATGTTTTTCTAAATTTTTTTTTAATAATACTGATATTGATAAAAGTAATAGTAATTATAATAAATATATTTTTTTAACTTGTAGTTACATTTAATTATTATTGTTACGATTATAAATGTTGAATATTTAGTATTTATACGATATGTATGTATTACCATAAAATTCCTAATTATTAATAAGAATCATATATATATTTATTTTGATAATACTTAATTATTCTGTATATTATTTTACATTATAATTTAAGTAATTTTAAAGTGTAGCTTACTAACTCAACATATTATATATACACTTACGTTAATATATACATATATATATATATATATATATATGTATATATATATATATATGTATATATATATATATGTATATATATATATGTATATGTATATATATATACATACTTATTTACATCTAATTGTTCGTGAATCGTTAGGCACGGTCAATGAGTATTTGATTACATGAATATAGTTTCAAAATTTTCGAGACTCAATATTACAGATTTTGCTTATCGTGTCGGAATTATATAAAGATTAAAGTTTAAATTTGGTCGGAAATTCCCGGGTCGTCACAGTACCTACCCGTTAAAGAAATTTCATCCCGAAATTTGAGTAAGGTGGTCATGGCTAACAATAAAAATGTTTTCATGATGAATGTGAGTTGATAAATAGAGTTTTATCATCATTGAGTAATGTGGATAAAACAATTCGATTATTCGAAGGGTACGAATGAAGTTGCCACAAAAGAGTGAAATAGAGATTCGTCTTATCTTTTGATGTATTCACTGTTGAATTTAGAAAATAAGGTGCTTCTTAACTTTTGAAGTTGTCTTAGTTGAATTCCGGAATTCAAGGGATTTAAAGAAAATCTTCGAAATCTAAAAGATTTGATTCTGCGGCGAATAAGGAAATTAAGATATCTATAATTAAATACCGTGATCTGCCTCGATTACTCTATCTGATTTTTCCATTATAAATCAAACTCTTCCGTTTCATTATTCTCACCATTCCTATACTTTCTTTCTTAGTCCATACATCCAACAGATTATGAAATGCTTAATCCCATTCTAATCCTTGATGTTTTCTTAATCATCATTTCTGTCCTCCTTCTTTCCAATCTTCCACCAGAAGAATCTGTTTACTCCTACTATTACCTTGGGGTAATACTATTCTTAATTATTCCATGTCTTTATATTGTTATTCGTATTAATATCCACGGTTTGTAACCTCCGTGTTGTTATTGGGCTTTATATTTTCTCTTATATTTTGGAGCTTTGTCCCTTCGTTTCTTCTTCTTGCGATTAAACACCGCTTGTAATGGTTCAGAATTCGCAGATATAAACTTCAGAATGAACACTGTTAATGTTCTAAGAAGGAAATCGTAATGGCACGATTTGATTTGTCGAATTACCAGAATCACTGAGAATAGAACTATCAAGAATATATTTTCTTGATATGTTCAGAAGTTAATTTGAATGAAAGAGTTATGTAACATGGTACATGATGACGTTATAATCTGTGAATCATCATGTTCCATTTAGAAACTCAGCATGACTTACAGTAATATAATCACGTTGATCAAGTGTCATTATATTATACTATCTCATGCTTCAGTTCCCAACACTACTTCAAAAACATTCATATTTTAAATTTGAAAGTTTACAGAATATAGAAACTAACAGTTTCTATATGATGTAACACTGATAGCACGAAGAGATTAATAAGTTCAGATAAGTTTAGTTATGAAAATATATTCAGAAATATCGAGGATATTTATAATGAAAGATACGATAATACCTCGGAATATCTAAGATCAGATAATGATAGAAACTATTGTCCGCAAGGGTTTAGAGTAAGGAGCAAGATATTCGCTAAAGACTTCAGCATGCATTGAATCTTTTGAATTCTTTGAAGTCAAACTTATTCTTTGTGATTTGTCCACGGCTTTCTTCCTAGTTTCGCATAATCTGCTTTTCGGTATTAAATTTTCTATTGAATGTTTCCAATATAATGATACACAGAAAGCACGAGGAGGTATATAATTTCGGATGAGAATATTTATGAAAATATCCTCAGAAATATCGAAGATATTGATGATGATATTTTGGAATTTCTAAGTTCGATGGTTGATGGAGAAAGATTTTCCGCAAGATTTTAACATGACTTCGGAGCAGGATATTCTCTAAAGATTTCATCGGATCCAGAATTACCTGGATTCTTTGAATATAGGGTTTGGTCCTTGTATTTGTCCTTGGTCTCCTTCATGGTTAGCTCAATCCGTTTTCCAGTTCCAACTTTTCTGAGCTTTTCCAACAAACTATTCTTTATTATCAAACTTCTGGCTGTTAAGATCGTTTACGGTTGTCTACTGTTTCTGCTGCTTCATTCAGCTTTTTCAATATTCAGAGTATTGATTTGTAGACTGGGTGCTTTTCAAAATTTCAGAATGGAAGGTCATTATTCTAGAAGATAAATGTTACACATATAACTGTTGATGTAGATATGCTGTGAGTTTTCAAAGTACTGATTGCCGATTCCTCTACATTTACTGCTACCATATCCGAATCATTGGTTATCAATCCGAGGTGATTTCAAGAGAATTGTGTTTTTAGATGATTAAACGCTAACGGTAATATTGTGGAATATAAAAGGTTCTCCGGTAATAATAAAAGAGCATACATATAAATCAAGGTGATAATAAGGTTGTTTCGAATGAAAAGTCGAAGTTGATTTGTTGGAGATGTGACAAAATTTGCTGCTTTGAAAGGAATTACCAAGTTATTTTGGGTAATAATAACACTAAAGGAATTAGCACAACTACGTGTTAAACGTTTACTCAGGTTCCGAGTATTTTTAAGTGCATAACTATATGCATCAATCTTTTCTCCCGTAAATGAAGTGCGGTTGGTTCATCCTCTCAATTAAGGTGTTTTCAAGAATCATGTAAGGTTTGAACGCTGATTGTAATCGTTAAGATACAAATGAAATTTAAGATGAAATCAAGTGGCAAACTTGAAGAATTGTTTAGTTTCATATGTTATAGTCAATACTTTAATTCATTTTAATTGTCCAATGTTGGTAGTCCACAGTTGGTAGTCCACAGTTAGCAATTCAATAATTCATACATAGTTTAATATATAATATTCGAATTAATTAATATGTATCGTGACCCGTATTCGTCTCAGACTCGATCACAACTCAAAGTATATATATTATTATAGAATCAACCTCAACCCTGTATAGAGAACTCGATCATTACTGCATATAGAGTGTCTATGGTGGTTCCAATTAATATATATAGATGCGTCGATATGATATGTCAAAACCTTGTATACGTGTCCCGATATTTAAAGTGCATAAAATAAATAACAGAAATTAAATAACGATAAATAAAGTGCGTAAAGTAAATAACAGAAATTAAATGATGATAAATAAAATTGCGAGAATGTAAATTGCGATAATTAAATTGCGATAAATAAAATGTAATACGGAATTAACAGTTAGCTAGGAACAGTTAGCTAGGATTTTGTTAGCGTGGTTTCTTAATAAAATTTAATATTGTTAATTAGTCTGTTTCTAATCAATTTTTATTGTGTCCATTATTTCTTCATTATGCCACTTGTTGGATTCTGATAGGTCAAAATCCAAATATGAAATTGAATTTGAATGAAAATAGTTATTCTTTGGTGAACGGATACGTATCTCGGTGGACGTAAATAGGATAGTGAATAACTGTTGAATCAGATTCGAAGAATATACAGTGTAACTTATTAATGTAAAATTTAAATATTCCTCGGATATTACCTACCCGTTAAAATATTTTCACCATTAACAGTTTGTACAAAAGAATTTTTAATTACAATCATTTTGAAAACATATATACATATATATTTTCTTCAGATGTAATCATGGATTTAATGAGTCAATATGATATTAAACTCATTTGATTTATCGTTAGAACAAGAATATATAATCTCTAACATATTAGATATTACATAATCACCATGTCGAAAGAAGATAAATGATGTAGAACGATTCGTAGAACAATAATTATATTCGAGGTACAAAATGAGATGTCGAGGCATGGATTGTTGATGGTACTGGTGTTGTTACTGATGGTTCTGTTGATGCCGGAGATGTTGCTGAAGCTGGTAAGTTTTGCACCATGTTCTCCAAATTGAATACTCGAGCGCGAAGCTCGTTGACTTCTTCGATTACCCCGGGATGATTATCGGTCGGAACGAGCGGATGAATAAGGTTTAGAATCTGAGTTATGATATAGCCGTGGCGAGATATTTGGGAAATGAGGGTGAAATGATGTTACGAACAGGTTCACCGGTAAGTGCTTCAGGTTCTTTGCCAAAAGGTGAATTCGGTTAGTGGATGGGATCGCCTTCTGCGCGTCTCCATTGATTAAGTCGACTATTAATCCATCAGATGAATTGGGGATGGATGATTGTTTGATTCATTCTGGTGTCGTTGCTTTCGAAGCTTAGATGACTATCCATTCTGAATAACTGTTGGGATAACTATCGGAATACCTGTCGGAATCCGAGGGACTCGATCTAGTTGAGGGATTCATCTCGTATGATCAGATGAAGAATTTTCGATAAGAAATAGATTATAGGATGTAGATTAGTATCCTGCAATACATAATTTACATATACATATATAATACTAAAATCTCATAAGTTACGGAGGAATCTACGGAAGTTGTCAGGCAAAGTCTACAGTAACAGATATGCTAAGATATGAATTAGCAGATACACTAAGATACGAATTTTTTCTATACACTATTCATGCAATCATTGCAGTAATATGTGTCTAGACTAAGAATGATAAGCAGGTAATTTCCTAAGGTTGATAAACAGATGATTTCCAACAAAAATGATAAGCAAAATTTTTAACATGCAGACACGGTCGAAGTCCAGACTTACTAAAGCATCCTAATGACTATCAGTTAGGCACACTAATGCAAGACCTGGTTCACTAAGACCACCGCTCTGATACCAACTGAAAGGACCGTCCTAATCCATCCGGACAAAGTCCACATCGATTACAAACGATTCACAATAGTTGGTTACATCGCGAGGTACTTGACCTCTATATGATACATTTTACAAACATTGCATTCGTTTTGAAAAGACAAACTTCCTTACATCGAAAATTGACGATATGCATACCATTTCATAACATATCTAATTATAATTATCTAAATAATAATCTTGATGAACTCGACGACTCGAATGCAACGTCTTTTGAAATATGTCATGAATGACTCCAAGTAATATCTCTAAAATGAGCAAATGCACAGCGGAAGATTTCTTTCGTAACTGAGAATAAACATGCTTTAAAGTGTCAACTAAAAGGTTGATGAGTTCATTAGTTTAACATAAATAATCATTTCATAATTTTAATAGACTACAAGATTTCATATTTCCATTTGTCATAAACATACGTCCCATGCATAGAGACAAAAATATCATTCATATGGATTGAACACCTGGTAACTGACATTCACAATATGCATATTAGAATATCCCCATCATTCTGGGATCCTCCTTCGGACATGATATAAATTTTGAAGTACTAAAGCATCCGGTACTTTGGATGGGGCTTGTTGGGCCCGATAGATCTATATTTAGAGTTCGCGTCAATTAGGGTGTCTGTTCCCTAATTCTTAGATTACCAGACTAAAAAGGGGCATATTCGGTTTAATAATCCAACCATAGAATGTAGTTTTGATCACTTGTGTCTATTTCGTAAAGCATTTATAAAAGCGGCGCATGTATTCTCAGTCCCAAAAATATATATTGCAAAAGTATTTAAAAAGGGAATAATGAAACTCACCTAATGTATTTTGTAGTAAAAATACATAGAACGACATTGAACAAGTATAGGGTTGGCCTTGGATTCACGAACCTATATCATTGGTTTATTCATTAATACATATATAATCATAATCGAATATATATATTATTATTAGTGAATTAATTGTTATTTTAACTATGTTTTTCATTAATAATCTAATTAATTACATTTATTAATATTTATATATAAATAGTAATATAGTTACATTATATGTAGTAAATATGAATTTTTATATTACCAATAGTTGTTTGAGGAAGTAATGTTGATAATAATAAATAAAAAGTTGTTTCATCCTATAATACTAGTAATCTTAGTTATAAATGATAATTTCTATAAAAATGATACTTTTAATAATACTAAATACTAATAATAATAAATACTATAAAAATAAATGGTTTTATTATTAATAATAATACTACTTATTTATAATAATAACTATAATGATAATAATGTTAATAATGAGATTAGCGATAATAATCAAAATAACAATTTTAAATCATAATTATATATTATCTTATACTTATAATTTTTATCCTTATATTTTAAGTCATAATATTGATAATTTCCTAATTATTTTATTTAGTATATCCCTTTCATTATCTTTTATATTCTAATTATAATTGTATTTATAACAATATTATCAATAATCACTAATGGTAATTATAATAATAATAATAATAATAATAATAATAATAATAATAATAATAATAATAATAATAATAATAATAATAATAATAATAATAATAATAATAATAATAATACATAACTTAATAATAATAATATTAGTAGCCATAATTGTAATTTTAATTATTAATATTAAATGATAACTATTATTACTAGTAATAATAATACTAATATCTATATCATCAATCATAATAATACTTCCTAATAATAACATAACAATAATAATAATAATTTGTATTAACAATAATATATAATAATAATAATGATAATAATGTAAATAATGATTTTTAAAATAAAGGACTACCTTAGAAACCCTTTTTAAAAAGAATTGCACCAAAACGCACCAAGTGGGACTCGAACCCGTGACCTCTCGCACAATCCCAACACGCTTAACCAGTTGGGCCACAGCCTATTTTCCGAAATTATACCCAACCCGTAAATACTTAACCCGTTTCATTATTGTTCCATACTTCATCTTCTTCCTTGATTCAAGAACGACCCAAAATCCGTTTAATCTTAACATTTAATACATAATCGATTTTTAGGAGTTTGTATATAATACAAACACATCTATTTGAGTTTTATTAAATTGAAAAAATATATATATAAAGAAGTAAACACCCCCACTGTGTCGCGACTGTTATATAAAAAAAAATTTGATTTCAGTTTCAAACGCGTTTTGGACAAAGGTTATAACACGAATTAGTTCGTAAAATGTTCATAGAAACTAGTGGAATCATCAATTAACCTTGATACGCAAACAAGAACTCGAATTTCTCGGAAAACAAATTCGTTGACTTTTTGTTTTGAAACTTTGACTCGAGAATTTAGATTCGATATAGAAAATTGGAAACCCAACTCTTGCAGATAGTTTACAGACATGATTCATAACAATTCTACAATTTTAGTTTTTGAAATTGAGATCGAATTTGAGTTTTGAAGAAAAACATAATAATACGAGCAGGGTTCTCGGGTTATTTACAATTTGTCTGATAACTTTTATCAGATAAAAACAGAGAATTGTAATTAAAATTGATATGGACAGATTTGAATGACTTATCCCTATATCAAGAGGGTCGATTATATAAAGCTGGTGTGTATGTCGACAATAAATCTCAAACAGATATGAAGTCAGAAAAAAAAAAAAAAAGGAAGACAGAATAATTCACAAGGACAGAAAAATGAATTAAAAAAATAAAAGTTTGATTTTGCTGTAACTGATTTGTAGAATTAACAATGATGTGTAACAATTTTTGTCTTGTATCAATTGGAATCAAGCTGTATCAAAATCAGAAGAATCACGTTTGATGGAGATAGGGAACTGAATATTATTATTATTATATTTTTTTTTCAAGTATTAAAAATCACAGATATATATGTACTTGTATATTATGTTTAAATATATACATATTATATATATATATATATATATATATATATATATATATATATATATATATATATATATATATATATATATATATATATATATATATATATATATATATATATATATATATATATATATATATATATATATATATATAATTTAATTCATATATCTGTCGTTATATTTATCTATATTTTAGTGTATATAATTAGATTTATGTGTATATATATATATATATATATATATATATATATATATATATATATATATATATATATATATATATATATAACTGTGTTTTTATATCACTTTATATATATCTGTATATATTTCGTAATTTAGAAAATTTAACAATTATAATTATAAGTATATTAATACTATTAATAATAATAATACTAATAATAATAATAATAATAATAATAATAAAAATAAAAATAATAATACTACATATAATATCAATAATTCTAATAATAATAATAATAAATGGTAGTGATATTAAAATCATAAAATTAACAATTTTTAATAAGTTTACTAATAAATATAAATACGTTAAATATTAATAATGTTGTAATATTAATAATAATATTAAAACAATAATACAGTTAATATTAATAATAATTATCTTAATAATGATACGATGATAATAATAGCTGTTAACAATAATGTTAATAATAATATTATTAATGATAATATTAAATAATTATATTACTTATAATGGTAATACTTAATAATTATACTAGTAATAACAAGTTACATGTTTTTCTAAAAAAAAAATTAATAATACTGATATTGATAAAAGTAATAGTAATTATAATAAATATATTTTTTTAACTTGTAGTTACATTTAATTATTATTGTTATGATTATAAATGTTGAATATTTAGTATTTATACGATATGTATGTATTACCATAAAATTCCTAATTATTAATAAGAATCATATATATATTTATTTTGATAATACTTAATTATTCTGTATATTATTTTACATTATAATTTAAGTAATTTTAAAGTGTAGTTTACTAACTCAACATATTATATATACACTTACGTTTATATATATATATATATATATATATATATATATATATATATATATATATATATATATATATATATATATATATATATATATATATATATATATATATATATATATATATATATATATATATTTACATACTTATTTACATCTAATTGTTCGTGAATCGTTAGGCATGGTCAATGAGTATTTGATTACATGAATATAGTTTCAAAATTTCCGAGACTCAATATTACAGATTTTGCTTATCGTGTCGGAATTATATAAAGATTAAAGTTTAAATTTGGTCGGAAATTCCCGGGTCGTCACAAATTTAGCGTAAAAGTCTCTACACACTAACTTCTATCGGTACCAGTATTAAATATAATAGATGCTGATAAGTTATTAATGATAAACGTACCCGTAACCAGCTCCGGGTCTTCATACACCTCTCTAGCATTAATAATAAATGCTCTTCCACGTGCAGATCCGTTATTCTTCTCTGGATTCGGGCACTGGCTCTTATAATGACCCTGTTTCCTACACCCATAACACGTAACAGTGACCAAGGCAGTTCTATTTTCATTGGTGGCAGGAGTCTTGGTGCCATTGGTATTTGTAACAGGAATCCTACAATATTCAGCAAGATGACCCATTCGATTACAATTTTCACACACCACACTAGATAATATTATACAAAACGTTATATGATCCCATGGTTTAAAACAACAGCGCATCATTTAACCCAAAACGTTTGTGTTCAAAGAAATCGCTTAAAGGTTATCTTGACTGTCTCCCTGCGTTTTGGCTGAGGGGCTGAAGAACTGGATGCCGGGATAGAACTAATAGGAATGGCGAGAATAGGGGTGGAAGTGTCTGGTGGAGTTGGTGCCACAACATCCTCACTAAACTTGGGATTTGGATTTTCCAATTCAGTAGCCTTTCGTTTCTTTCCTCTTTCAAACTTGTCTTTCGTAATTTCCCGAATTTCTTCCTCCTCAGGATCACTTTCCGGTTCCTCTTCAATTGATTCATCCGAAAATTGTGAGTCTTCCCCAAAGGTGTCGTTTTCATCATCGGATAGGTTAATGACTGGAACACCATTTGAAGATTCTGGTTCGGAGTCGCTGAATGTGATAACAAGTTCTAAGCCAGACATCTATCACATAACAACTAGCAAATTAGTACCACATAATATTTACATATTAATTTTTAACCAACAAGGATAAGCAATAGTTTTCGAAATCAAACACGGTCAAAGTCCAGACTCACTAATGCATCCTAACAAACTCGATAAGACACACCAATGCAAATTTTCTGGTTCTCTAAGACCAACGCTCTGATACCACATGTCATAACCCGACCTTAACCATAAAGACGAACACAATAACATATGATTTCATCGCGAGGTATTGACCTCTATATGCGACATTTTTCAAAAACTGCATTCGTTTTTACAATACAAACCATAGCTTTTATTACAAATACAAGGTTTAAACAATTTATAATGATTATCGTTTAGCGATAATCTTAGACTTACAAACTTTACATGTGATAATATCAATACGACTTCCAACATATTTTACATTACAAATCCTCCGATATGCAGTTTTATTTTTGACACAAATATGCATACTCAAGATCTTGCTTAAATTCAACATGTTGCAGCGGAAGCTTTTAGTTATCACCTGAAAATAAACATGCTTAAAACGTCAACATAAAGTTGGTGAGATATAGGTTTAATGTCGGCAGCGTTATAAATATAGACCACAAGATTTCATATATAAACGTTTTAATAAAAATATTCTAAGTTGTTGAGCACTTGATAACCATACTTAACATTTAATCAACGTCGCATATTCCCTTTATTATGAAATCTTACTACACCGTACCAAGTGTAGTCACCGAAACGAAGTACTATGCAACCGTTGAATACTGGTCGTCCAGTCCGGTTGGGGTTGTCAGGCCCGATAGATCTATCAACAGGATTCGCGTTTACAATACCTCATGTAAATAGTAGTTACCAAGTTACAGGGAAGTATGCCAGTGGTACAACTCAACGTAGAATATATATTTTTAATCACTTGTGTCCATAACGTAAATCATAAAATGCATGTATTCTCATCCCGAAATATTTAGAGTTTAAAAGTGGGACTATATACTCACTTTTGCCTTGAAGGTATTTATCACGACTTGGTCTCCGATAGATATCACGAACCTAACCATATATAATATATCAACATATTTTCTTTTTAAGTAATCGTTATATATATATATATATATATATATATATATATATATATATATATATATATATACTTTTAATACTTTTAATATTTTCTTAGTCCGTAGTTAGCAGTCCAATGTTAGTGGTCCACAATTAGTTGCTTAAATAAGATAAATAAAGACCCCATCGTATTCGTATTGATCAGAATTAATCTCGATCCATGGTACCATGTTGTCAAGTGACGTGTTGCGTACATAAAGTACCGTGTTGTCAAATGACGTGTTGCGTACAATCATGAGGTCTTATGATTAATCTTCTCGTGTTGTTTACGGGTGGTCCTGAAATATATAAAATCAAATCATAAGTAAATATATATGAAATATCATATTACTTAGAAAATATATGATTAATTTAATTTTTCTCCAAATATTTTCGTAGCTAAACTAGCTTCGGATACCCGATCTTGTTTTAGTCGTAGTTTCCTCATTACAACTCCGTTTTTGTTGGTTCAACTTGCTACTTCCTTGGATCGAGTCAAATTTTAAGAATATGAACTGAAAATACCTTAGTTTGTATTCGAAATCACAGGTTATAGGTCAAACTTTGGTGAAACTTATGATAGTGATCATTTTCCACCATAAAAACAACATTTAATGATCATTTTTCTAAAAATACTTACACTTTGAGTTAAACCATGAAATTTTTATGTGTTAACATATTCATAAGAAATATCATTTTTCCAGAACATGAACTTCCAATTCAAAGTTCAAGATGGTTTTTAAATATCCAACCCAAAACAGCCCCCGGTTGCACTCCGACGGCGTAGATTAAGTTTTAAGGTGTTCTTTGTAAAAACAAGTTGTATCTTGTTAAGTTAGCATATCATTATGATATATTACAGGTCTTGAAGTGTTTTAAAAGTTAAGTTATAAGGATCTATTTAGTTTGCAAACAAGTTTGAAATCATTCAAACTATGTTCTTGTTGTTAAAATTTTACAACACAAAATAAGATAGCTATATAAATATGAATCGAATAAAATTATGAACAAGGTTACTACCTCAAGTTACTTGGACAAAGTTACTGTAAAAGATAAGAAATAATCTTGGAATCAAAGAGTGGTGGAGTTAGATTAAAAGGTTGGAAGTAAACTTCTTCAAATGGGTGGTTATTTTGATATGTTCTTGAAAGAGTTTTCTTATGGTGTTTAAGGCTTGTAATTGAAGCTAAATGATGGGGAAAATTCTTGGAGATGATCAAGTATGAAGTTAGGAGTATTTTGAGAGAGAAATGAGGGTGTAGGTATGAGAAAATGGAGTGAAGAAATGGTGTTCATTCATAAAAACATTTTTAGTTTATAAAGAAAGAAAAGGATTCCTAATTTTGTTTGTTACTAATAATTCATGCTACTTGACAAATACTAGTTACCTCATATCTAGGGCAGTAATAATGTTGATTAGGATGTTGATTTGATGTGTATATACCAATAGTAAATACGTATAGAAGCTGGGTATGATACGGGTACATATACCCTAGATATACGTATATAAATCTTGAGGAAACGGAACGAGAATTCAAATATAGCTATCTTTTGTGAATATAATTATATTGTTTTATGTATTTAAGTCCTTAAAAAGTGATTAAATACATTATATATACGATACATGTATAAGCATTATAGATTATAAGTATATATATCAAAGAATGTTACGTATAGTTATCGTTTTGAAAACTTAAGTTAGTAGTTTCAAAATATACTTATAACTCATTGTCATTAGTACACAATGAGATGTTAAACCATCCTTAGATCATGTTAAATATATATAAATACATATATATACACAAACGTATAATTATCGTATGTTATATAGTTTGTGATATCATCGGTCAAATTGGACGGTCAAATGTTGTGTAAAACTCTTTTCAAAAACACAAGTCTCAACAATTTGGATTGCTTATCATGTTAGTAAGGTTTAATTTATGTAAATATTAATCTCATAAGTATAAAATGATCAAAAAAATCCGGGTCGTTACATTATGTTTATATTATTTATTTTATAAAAGTATTAATTTTATATATTTATAAAACTAAATAAAACTAAAAATACAAAATAAACTAAAAATTAATTATTAAAATAACTAAACCCTAATTAATTAATTAATTAATAATAATAATAATTAAATAACCCTAACCCTAATCGACAGTCAAAGGTTTCAGACCTGTCAACTCACCTCATGCGATCGCATGAGGTGTTAGTTGTTTTACCATGCGATCGCATGGTCTGCGAATTCGGGCCAGATATTGGGCTGCTACAGTGTAGTGGCCCGATTGGTTTTTTTTTTTTTTTTTTTTTAATTTTATGTTTTTATAAAATATTTATATAAATAAATAAAAACTTATATTTTAAAAACTAAAATAAAAATAAAGAAACTTTATAATTTAAAAAACTCTTAAAAATATATATTTTTCTTTTTTTTATATTTTTATATTTTTAATAACTAAAACGTATTTTTACAAAACCGTATTTTTACAAAAGTAAACTAAGAAAATTTTTTTTTTTATATATAGCGTTTCGCTTCCTGCGTTTAAGCATTCCCCGGCAGCGGCGCCGAAAATACTTGATGTGCGTAGAGGTGTATACGAAATAGTTATATTTTTACTACAAAATACTATTAAATACGATACAATTTTGCACAAGTTATTTATTTATTTATAGAGTGGATATACCTAAACCTTGCTACAACACTTATAGGCAGTGTACCTAATCGTACAGTAGTGTAGTTTTTAGTAAGTCCGGTTCGTCCACAGGGAACTAGCCAAGTTTAACGCTATATTTTTAAAACTATATTTGTAAATATATAAATATATATATAAGTAGTATTATTATTATAAAAGGGGAGTTTTACCGTTTAATGACCGGTTTGTCGATTTTAAAACTTTAGTCGCAGTTAAAACCTAATGTAAAATATTAAAAATATAAAAGACTTAATTTAAAGCGTAAAGTAAATGACAATAATGAAATTGCGATAAATTAAAGTGCGATAAATAAAATGACGATAAATAAAATTGCGATAATTAAAAAGTGCGATAATTAAAATGACAATAAATTAAAGTGCGATAATTAAAAGTGCAATTAAATATGAAATAAAGGAATTATGCTTATTTAAACTTCCGTAATCATGATATTTGACGTGTTGATTTTAGTTTATTACCATGAGTTAATTGTCCTTTGTCCTGGATTATTTAATATGTCCGTCTGGTTTTTGTCCATAACAGTCCATCAGTCATAAATATAAAGTGCGAGTGTCCTCGTCAAATTATCCTTATATCTGAAGTCAAATATTCCAACTAATTGGGGACTTAAACTATAATTACACCAATTTTCCTTGTATGTAATTCATCCCTGTTTTAATAAGTCCATTGACTATTAATCCATTCCCGTTTCCGGTTAAATGAACAATTATTAGTACTTATAAATATCACGCCCATCATGTCCAATCGAGTGTATGTGGTTATTTATAGGTACATCCAATTGTAAATCTTTATATTAAATTAACAAACTATCATTTAATTAAACAAATATAAAGCCCATTAATAGCTCATAGTCTAATTTCCACAAGTGTCGTTCTTTTGTCCAAACCCCAATTATGGTACAAAGCCCAATTACCCCGTCTTTAATATTTAGCCCAACATCACGATTACATCGATTTAAATAAACATAATAATAACTTAGCTGCGAGACATTAATTTAAAAAGGTTGAACATAACTTACAATGATTAATAATAGCGTAGCGTTACACGGACAGAATTTCGACTTACACCCTTACAACATTCGCTAACATACCCTTATTATTATTAAAATTAAAACTAAAATTAAAATTATTATACATATACATATATATATATATATATATATATATATATATATATATATATATATATATATATATATATATATATATATATATATATATATATATATATATATATATATATATATATATATATATATATATATATATATATATATATATATATATATATATATATATATATATATATATATATATATCGTAGAGATAGAGAGGATAGAAAAAGTTATCTCAAATTCGCTGAAAAATGTTGCAATTTATAGATGTGGCCAGATTTTGATGCCCATGCGATCACATGGATTTTGTGCCTTCTGGCCATGCGATCGCATGGCCGCCTGGGACAGCTCACATATTTTTGTTTTCTTATTTGCCGACGTTTTATTATATAATATAATATATATATATATATATATTTTTTTTAAGAATTATTTATATATTATATTATATTCATGTGCATAGTTGACTTATAATTTTAGCTCCGTTGCGTCGCGCGTTGAGAGTTGACTCTGGTCCCGGTTCCGGATTTTCAAACATCCTTGCGTACTATTTAATATCTTGTACTTTGCGTTTTGTGGCTCGTACTCTTGTAACTTTTAGACGTTTCTTATCAATAAATTGAACCACTTGGATTGTACTTTGTACTTTTGAGCTTTTAGGTCATTTGCGTCTTCAAATCGTCATTTTCTTCTTTTGTCTTCGTACTTATTTATTTAAACGAATATTACATAAAAATAGAACAATTGCAACTAAAAGCTTTACATATTGGATGTATATTGATACTAAATATATGTTCATTTAGAGCACTATCACTAGTTCACCTTGTGAAGACCCGTCCTAATCCATCCGGACAAAGTCCATATTGATTATAAACGATTCACAACAGTTGATTACATCGCGAGGTACTTGACCACTATATGATACATTTTACAAACATTGCATTCGTTTTCGAAAAGACAATCTTTCATTACAACGAAAGTTGACGGCATGCATACCATTTTATAATATATCTAACTATAATTGACTTAATAATAATCTTGATGAATTCAACGACTCGAATGCAACGTCTTTTGAAATATGTCATGAATGACTCCAAGTAACTTCTCTAAAATGAGCAAATGCACAGCGGAAGATTTCTTTCATACCTGAGAATAAACATGCTTTAAAGTGTCAACCAAAAGGTTGGTGAGTTCATTAGTTTAACATAAATAATCATTTCCATCATTTTTAATAGACCACAAGATTTCATATTTCCATTTCTCATAAACATACGTCCCATGCATAGAGACAAAAATATCATTCATATGGATTGAACACCTGGTAACCGACATTCACAATATGTAAATAAGAATATCCCCATCATTCCGGGATCCTCCATCAGACATGATATAAATTTCGAAGTACTAAAGCATCCGGTACTTTGGATGGGGCTTGTTGGGCCCGATAGATATATCTTTAGGATTCGCGTCAATTAGGGTGTCTGTTCCCTAATTCTTAGATTACCAAACTTAATAAAAAAGGGCATATTCGATTTCGATAATTCAACCATAGAATGTAGTTTCACGTACGTGTGTCTATTTTGTAAATCATTTATAAAAGCAGCGCATGTATTCTCAGTCCCAAAAATATATATAAAAAGGGAGTAATGAAAACTCACAGTACTGTATTTCGTAGTAAAAATACATATGACGTCATTGAACAAGTGTAGGGTTAGCCTCGGATTCACGAACCTATATCATTTATTTATTTATTAATACACATAATTGTAATTGAATAAATATATATATAGATCTACTAATTATATCCTTTATATATTAATAATATATGTTTATTTCATATATTCATTTGGTACATAAAAATATTAAGTTTGTTGTGTTATATGTATTAATTATATTTATATATTAATATCATTTGGTTGTTAAAGTTGTATTTTAATAATACTAAATTAATACCTTAGGTGATAACAATAATAAAATCTTCATAATTAATTTCTAAAACAATAATTAAAGTTTCTATAATATCAATTCGTAACCCCTAATTATAATATTAGTAGTAATATTTATCATGATAATAATATTTGGTGATAATACTAGTACTAGTAATAATAATGATATTTATATTAATGATAATAACAATACTACTAGTAAGTCATAATGATAAAATAACAATACAAGTAATAATAATATGGATTAATAATAATATCATAACAATAACAATATTAACAATAATAATAATAATAATAATAATAATAATAATAATAATAATAATAATAATAATAATAATAATAATAATAATACTAATAATAATAATAATAATAATGAAAGTTTAAAGCTACCTTTAAGGGAAAAATCGTCCAAAAAAATAAACCGCCCCTTCAGGGACTCGAACCCCCGACCTCTCGATTACCCGTCACTCTTCCTAACCATTGGACCAAGGCCCGTTTTTCTGTTTTAATGCCCTCCTGATTAATTAAAGCGAGTAACGGTCCAGAATTCGTAAGTATGGAATTTCGAATAAACATCGTGTTCTAAATAAGAACTAATGTATTAGCACGATTTGATTTATCAAATTACCAGAATCACTGAGAATAGAACTATCAAGAATATACTTTCTTGATATGTTCAGAAGTTAAACATAATGAAAGAGTTATGTAACATGGCACGTGATGACGTTAGGATCTGTGAATCATCACGTCCCATTAGAAACTCAGCATGACTTACTGTAATATAATCACGTTGATCAAGTGTCGTTATATTATACTAACCCATGCATCAGTTCCCAACATTACTTCAATAACATTCATATTTTAAGCTCGAAAGTTTACAGAATATAGAAACTAACAGTTTCTATATGATGTAATACTGATAGCACGAAGAGATTAATGATTTCAGATAAGAATAGTTATGAAAATATCTTCAGAATATGGAGGATATTTATAATGAAAGATACGATAAATATTTTGAATATCTAAGATCAGAGGATGATGGAAACTATTGTCTACAAGGATTTAGAGTAAGGAGCAAGATATTCGCTAAAGACTTCAGCAGGCATTGAATCATTTAGATTCTTTGAAGTCAAACTTATTCTTTGTGATTTGTCCACGGCTTCCTTCATAGTTTCACATAATTCGCTTTTCGGTACTAAATTTTCTATTGAATGTTCCCAATATATTGATACACAGGAAGCACGAAGAGGTATATAATTTCGGACGAAAATATTTATGAAAATATCCTCAGAAATATCGAAGATATTGATGATGATATTTTGGAATTTCTAAGTTCGATGGTGGATGGAGAAATATTTTCCGCAAGATTTTACATGACTTCGGAGCAAGATCTTCTCCAAAGATTTCAACGGATCCAGAATTACTTGAATCCTTTGAATATAGGGTTTGGTCCTTGTATTTGTCTTTGGTCTCCTTCATGGTTAGCTCAATCCGTTTTCCAGTTGCAACGTTTCTGAGCTTTGCCAACATACAATTCTTCATCATCAACTTTTTTTTTTTGCTGTTGAGGTCGTTTACAGTTTTTGTTGCTTCATTCAACTTTTCAAAATTCAGAGTATTAATTCGCAGACTGGGTGCTTTTCAGAATTTTAGAAGGGAAGATCATAGTTCTAAGAGATAAATGTTATATGGATACATATAACTGTTGATGTGTAAACATTGCGAGATTCACAATACAGATTTGCTGATTCCCGGTAATTGGTATGGCAATTCTTGTTACAAAATACGGATGAGTACATGATGAGACTTCGATAGATAAATATAGTGATTTGTCGTAGAGATTTAAGCCAAGGAGCAACGAGGTTATAATAAGGTTGTTTCGAACGAAAAGTCAAAGTTGACTTGCTGGAGCTGTGACAAAATTGGCTACTTTGAAAAGGGATCGCAAAGTTATTTTTGCTAATAAATGCCAAAGGATCTGACGCGGCTACGTGTTAAATTTTTACTCAGTTGCTGAGAGTTTCTCAGGTGCATAATTATATGAAAAAATCTTTCCTTCCGTAGATGAAGTGCGATTGATTTATCCTATCGATTGAGGTGTTTTCAAGAATCACGAAAGGTTTGAACGCAGAAGGTAATCGTGAAGATACAAATGAGGTTTAAGACGAAATCAAGTGGCAAACTTGAAGAATTGTTTAGTTTCATATGTTATAATCAATATTTTAAGTAAAAGATTTATAACGAAACTACATTATTACATTTTGAATTTTCATTCGAAATTGAGCTTTTGATTTTAATGGGACAATACAGAGGTACGAGCTGTAAAAAAAATATAACACTTTATCACTCATATAAAATCGATGGGAAATATAACTGATGTGTGAAGGTAAGTAATTGAATGAATTTTGATAATCAATTAGGGGTAGTCGATCGTGTATATGGAGAAGTGAGGTGGGTCGACAGGCTATCAAAATCAGAAACAGAAGAAAGGTAGTAAAATAAAAAAATAAAAAAAATATAACATCAGATAAAGACTAATAACAAATTTTGTTGTATCTGATTTGGATTAAGGTGAGAGATTCGATTCTATAGACAGGAGAATAAAACCAACTGCTGATGATAATACGTAACAGAATCTGATTTTGATTTTTATATATTTGTGATAATTAATTAATAATTATAATTATATTACAAATAATAATAATAATATTAATAATAATAATAATTATAATGATAATAAGAGTAATAACAATAATAATTTATAATAATAATAATTTTTAGTGTAATTGATAATAATAGTATATTAATGATAACTAATAATGATAATAATAATAATATCAATAATAATAATAATAGTAAATATATTAATATTGATAATAAATAGTAATGGTACCAAAAATGATAATGTTAATAAGTATAATAATAATCATAATAAAGATGATATCGCTAATATTATAACTAATACTAGTAATAACATTACTTATGTAAGGTTTACTAATTACACAGTATATAATTTAATTAAGACATATAATAATACATATACATAGAATTCCTATATATTTATGTGTATAGATTTATTACAACATACATATTATATTAATTATGTATAGGATTCATATATATATTTGTATATATTTATTTTAGTAACATCTTAATGATTTTGTATATTACTCTACATATTTAATTCAAATGTTTAAATAGTATTATATTAATTCAACATAATATATGCACTTATATTTTTATATATATATATATATTTTATTTACTTATTTATTTACACACAATCGTTCGTGAATCGTCGGGAATAGTCAAAGGTCAAATGATTTCATGAGAACAGTTCAAAAACTTTAAGACTCACATTACAAACTTTACTTATCGTGTCGATTATAGATTAAGATTAAAGTTTAAATTCGGTCAGAAATTCCCGGGTCATCACACACCTAGGATTGAACCAGCCCTTTTAACAACACCCGAAGTGAGCAGTAACACTGATTCTTCAGCAACTGAGTCATCTCCTGAACCTTCTCCTAAGAGAACTCGATTTATACCTGATGAGATGATTCAGACTCCGCCAACCCAACGCGTAACTAGATCTAGGACTTCGACACCCATCGTCCGACAAACAGTTACTCCAACCGTTGGTGATACAGACCAAGACCTAAAACCAATTAGGTCACCCTCACCCATCTCCGTATCACATCCAATAATAACAGTAAGCCCTACGCTAAATGAAGCGCAAACTTCGGTAGGCAAGAGATCTAAACGCAAGGATGGTAAAAAGAGCACTAAGCTCATCCAATCTAAACACGATTTAATAATAAATCTTACACAGAAAGATGCTTCGGCATCTAAGGAAATAAAGTCTTCCTCTGCAGTAAAGTCTGCGTTGACTCATTCGATTGAGGAAACTCAATCATTGAAGTCCGGAACAGCTGAAGGGGAGCCGAAAAGTCTTAAAAAGGCACCCTGCATATCGGCTGGAAATCCTCCTGTGCCTCAAAGTACAACAGGGTCTCGAGGTCCGGCTTATCTGGATGAGGGAGATCTGCCGCGTCCCATGGAAACGAGTCAACATGACAATCCTTCGGGATATTTATCAGACTTCCAGCAGACTGATCTTTTAGTTCATGAAAGTGATCCATTGGTTCAAACCACTTCTCTTTCGAATTCTGAAACTCAGGTTCTGGAGGAAGAGTCGTTAACTGAAAGATATGTACCACCTCATGGTATATCAATGATTTCAGGAGTCGGAGATAGCAATATCTCTGCGAGATTAAAACTGACGGGTAGTTCTACTACTTTGTCAGAGTCCCATGAGACCAAAGTTATGGAGGCGGATGCTTCGAAAGAAACTTCGCCGGCGACAACTCCGGTTGTTGCCCAACCTCCATCAGAAGGGGATATCACGAATCTGACTAGTAGTATGTACAGGCCAATATATAAGAATAATACCACACAAACATCCTTACCTGCCCTCACGACAACTCACACACTTCCACCGACATTGCCTTCAACAGATGCTGTTGCTGCTGTTCCTATTGTCACTTTACCACCATCACCCTCGCATTCACCAAATTTCTATGATGCTTTGGAGCAATAATATTTCAGTCGTATGTTTTCTCGAGTTAATCTTGAAGTTCTTTGATGCACAGCGCTTCAAGCATTGTTTCGCGCTAGAGTACGATATCCACTTACTTCATGCTCTTCTCTTGTAACGACCCGCACTTTTTCGATCGTTCTATACTTATAAGATTAATATTTACATAAATTAAACCTTACCAACATGATAAGCAATCCAAATTGTTGAGATTTATGTTTCCGAAAAGAGTTTTACACAACGTTTGACCGTCTAGTTTGACCGATGATATCACGAACTATACAATATATGATAATTATACGTTTGTGTATATATATGTATATATACATATTTAACATGATTAATGAATGTTTTAATATCTCATTTTGTATCTATAACAATAAGTTATAAGTATATTTTGAAACTACTAACTTAAGTTTTCAAAACGATAACCATACGTAACGTTATTTGACTTAAATACTTATAACCTATAATGTTTATACATATATCGTATAAGTAATGTATTTAATCACTTTTAAGAACTTAAATACATAAAACCATATAAGTGTATTCACAAAAGATAGCTATATTTGAATCCTCATTCCATTTTTCACAAAATTTCTATACGTATATCTAGAGTATTTGTACTCGTATCATACCTAGCTTCTATACAAATTTACTATTGGTATATACACATCAAATCACCACCAACCAGCCCTTATTCAATGCCTTATGTATAAGGTAATTACTTTTGGAAGCTTATTGACTAATTACATAAGATAACAAACTAAATTTTGTCCATGTCTACCTTAAGAACACGTTTTTAAGGAGCCTCATGTATCATCACTTTGATTCAACTTTCTCTTCCATTTTTCTAGCAAAACACACACTCTTCCATAACCCTTAAACCCCTTAATCATCTCAGCTCACATCTATGAAGATCTAGCTTCAAAAACACTACTTAATCACCATAAGAAAACTCTTACAACAACACTTCAAGAAATCCTTCCAAGAACACAAACTTACTTCCAATCTTTCATCCACTTCCATCACCCTTTTGGTTCTAGCTTCTTACTCCTCTTTTACAGCAATCTTGTCCAAGGAACTTGAGGTAGTAATTATGTTCATAACCCTATTCGATTCATATATATATATAGCTATCATATTTTGTGGTATACAATTTTAACAACAAGAACATAGTTTGAAAGTTTTCAAACTTGTTTGCAAACTAAATAGATCCTTCTAACTTAACTTTTAAAATACTTCAAGACCTGTAATATAACTTAAATATATGCTAATTTAACAAGGTATAACTTGGTTTTTCAAAGAATATCTTAAAAACTGTTTTTACGACGTCGGAGTGCCACCGGGGACTGTTTTGGGTTGGATAATTAAAAACCATCTTAAACTTTGAATTGGAGGTTTATTCTCTGGAAAAATGATTTTTACTATGAATATGATAACACATAAAAATTTCATGATTTAATTCAAAGTATAAGTATTTTTAGAAAAATAATCATTTAAGGTTGTTTACATAAAGGAAAATGTTTAACTTCATAAGTTTTACTAAAGTTTCACCTATGCCGTGTGATTTTGAATACAAACCAAGGTATTTTTAGTTCATAGTCTTAAAGAGGGACTCGATCCAAGGAGATGGCAAGTTGAATCAACGAAAACGGATTTGTAACGAAGAAACTATGACCGAAACAAAATTGGTTATCCAAGACTTGTTTAACTTCGGGATTAATTGGGAAAAATTAAATAAAATCACATCTTTCTAAGATAACATGATATTTTATATATATGTACTCATAATTCAATTTTATATGGTTCAGGATCACCCGTAAACAATACGAGAAGATTAATCATAAGATCCCATGTTTGTACGCAACACGTCATTTGACAACACCGGTACCATGGGTCAAGATTAATCTCGACCAATACATATACGATGGGGGTTTTTATTTATTTCATTGGGGGTTTATTAAACACCTAAAAATGAACCATTAAAATTGAATTACTAACATCGGACTGCTAACTACGGACTAAGAAATTATTAAAACTATTAAAAGTATAAAAAGTATATATATGTGACGATTGTTTAAAATAGAAATATATTGATAAACTATATATGGATAGGTTCGTGATATCAATCGGAGACCAAGTCGAAATTACATATCTTCAAGACGAAAGTGAGTATATAGTCCCATTTTTAAACTCTAAATATTTCGGGATGAGAATACATGTATTTTATGTTTTACGTTATGGACACAAGTAACTGAAAAATATATTCTACGTTGAGTTGTACCACTGGCATACTTCCCTGTAGCTTGGTAACTGTTATTTACAGCGGTATTGTAAACGCGAATCCTGTTGATAGATCTATCGGGCCTGACAACCCCAATCGGACTGGACGACCAGTATTCAACGGTTGCACAGTACTTCGTTTCGTGACTACACTTGGTACGGTGTAGTAAGATTTCATAATAAAGGGAATATGCGACGTGATTAAATGTTAAGTATGGTTACCAAGTGCTCAACCACTTAGAATATTTTTATTAAACTGTTTATATATGAAATCTTGTGGTCTATATATATATTGCTGCCGGCACTAAACCTATATCTCACCAACTTTATGTTGACGTTTTAAACATGTTTATTCTCAGGTGATAATTAGAAGTTTCCGCTGCATCATGTTGAATCTAAGCAGGATCTTGCGTACTCATATTTGTGTCAAAAATAAAACTGCATATCCGAGGATTTGTGTTGTAAAATATGCTAGAAATCGTGTTGTTATCATCATTTGTAAAGTTTGTAAGTCGAAGATTATCGCTAAACGATAATCATCTTTTTATTGTCTAAAGCTTGTAACAAAAATAATGGTTATGGTTTGTAATGTATAATATATGCAGTTTTTCTTTTAAAAATGTCGCATATAGAGGTCAATACCTCGCAATGAAATCATACGTTATCTATCACGTTCTTATGGTTAAGGACGGGTTATGACATGTGGTATCAGAGCGGTGGTCTTAGCGAACCAGGTTTGCATTAGTGTGTCTAACCGAGAAGTCGTTAGGATACATTAGTAAGTCTGGACTTTGACCGGGTCTGATTTCGAAAACCATTGCTTATCATTATTGGTTAAAATTATATGTAAATATTATGTAAGTACTAATGGGCTAGTTGTTATGTGATAGATGTCGGGCTCGAAACTTATTATCACATTCAGCGACTCCGAATCAGAACCTTCATATGGTGTTCCAGTCATTAACTTATCCGATGACGAAAGTAGTATCTTTGGGGAAGACTCACAAATTCCGGATGAACCAACTATAGAAAAATTGGAAAGTGAACCCGAGGAAGAAACTGAACCCGAGGAAGAAATACTAGAAATTACGAAAGAAAAGTTCGATCAAGGAAAGAAACGAAAAGCTAATGAAATAGAAAATTCAAATCCCGAGTTTAGGGAGGATGATGTGGCACCAATTCCATTAGACACTACCACCCCTATTCCCGCTATTCCTATTAGTGCTATTTCGGCATCCAGTTCTTCAGCCCCACCGCTAAAATATAGGCAGACAGCTAGGATAAGCGTTAGGCCATTCATTGGAACTAAACGTCCTAGAAAATAAACCAAACGATGCGCTGCCGTATTAAACCATGGGATCATATAATGTTTTGTATAATATTATAAGTGTGGTTTGCTTAATGTTCGATGTAAGATAAGCATATGTAAAATAGTGAAGTATGAAATGCAATAATTTTCCATGGTTAAGTATTATTTAGATTGTAGTAATGGGTTCTGTACTAAGCTATTAAGTATGAACATTAACGGGTAGGTACTACCCTAGATATAATTATAAAACGCTAATAAGAAGAAAAGGCTTTTATAATAATACCTGGTTCATATTATTAACAAGCTATAATGTACTATAAATACACACTACATCTATAATAATCCATGTGAATAATTATTTTCTTTCATTAGGAAATGGCGCGATTGAATCGAATGACGGAACAAGAAGTCGAGGACTTCATCAACCAGCGAGTGAACGATAGAATGTTATGGGTCGAAGCTGCAAGAGCTGCTGCAGTTAACCCAAATCCTCGTGTAGGATGCACCTACAAGACGTTTCAAGCTTGCAAGCCCTTATCATTCAGTGGAACGGAAGGACCAATCGGTTTAACTCGGTGGATAGAAAAGATGGAGACGGTGTTTAAAATCAGCGGTTGTGTTGAAAAAGACATGACCAAGTATGCATCGTGCACTTTGCAAGATAGTGCACTCACGTGGTGGAAGAATTATGTGAAGGCTGTAGGAGGAGATGTAGCTTATGATACTCCATGGGAGGAATTCAAAACGATGTTAATCAACGAGTATTGTCCAAGGAACGAGGTTAGGAAGTTGGAAGATGAATTACGAAGTTTGAAGGTTGTTGGTACTGAAATCACCAACTACAATCAGCGATTCATGGAATTAGTTTTGCTATGTCCTGAATTGGTTCCAACCGAAGAACGGAAGATTGAAATGTACAAAGATGGTTTGCCCTCAAAGGTTAAGGCAAACGTTACAGCATCAAAACCTAGGACAATTCATGAAGCTATAACCATGGCGAACGAGCTAATGGACCAGGTCATTTTGGATAAGAAAGCATTCAATGCTGATGTGAAGGTATCGAGTAACAAAAGAAAGTGAAACGGAAATTATGATCGAGGTAACCAACAACAATCTTTTAAGAAACCAGAAACCACGAAAGGTGCGGGTAGTGGTTCAGGCTTTGGTTACAAAGGACAAAGTCCTTTATGCAACCGATGTCACAAACATCACTTTGGTTACTGTAGTGTGTTGTGCACCAAATGTAATCGACAGGGTCATCTTGCTGAAGATTGTAAGGCTCTCGTTACAAATGGTAACAAGACTCCTGCCACCAACGCAAATAGAACTGCTTTGGCTACCGTTACTTGTTTTGGGTGTGGAAAACAAGGTCACTATAAGAGTCAGTGCCCGAATCCAGAGAAGAATGTCGGACCTGCACGTGGGAGAGCATTTTTTATTAATGCTAGAGAGGCACGTGAAGACCCGGAGCTTGTTACGGGTACGTTTACCATTAATAACTTATCAGCATCTATTTTATTTGATACTGGTGCCGATAGAAGTTACGTGTGTAGAAATTTTTACACTAAATTGAATTGTTCATCATTACCTCTAGATGCTAAGTACATGATTGAGTTAGCTAATGGTAAACTAATTAAAGCCGATAAAATTTGTCGTGATTGTGAAATAAATTTAGCCGGAGAAACGTTTAAAATCGACTTAATACCCATAGAATTAGGAAGTTTTGATGTAATAGTCGGCATGGACTGGATGTCCAAAGTAGGAGTTGAAGTTGTGTGTGCCAAGAAGGCAATTCGTATTCCTTGTAAGGATAAAATGCCGGTGATGATTTATGGAGAGAAGGGTGATTCAAAGCTAAAACTTATTAGCTGTTTGAAAGCCAAGAAGTGTTTAGAAAAGGGATGTTATGCTATTCTAGCACATGTTAATAAAGTCGAAAAGAAAGAGAAGTGCATCAACGATGTGCCTATGGCAAGAGATTTTCCTGAAGTTTTTCCGGAAGAATTGCCGGGATTACCTCCATTTAGATCTGTAGAATTTCAAATAGATTTAGTACCAGGAGCTGCACCAGTGGCTCGTGCTCCATATAGACTTGCACCGTCCGAACTAAAAGAACTTCAAAGTCAGTTAAAAGAATTACTGGACCGTGGATTCATACGACCAAGTACTTCACCGTGGGGATCTCCAATTTTGTTTGTTAAGAAGAAAGATGGATCTTTTAGGATGTGTATAGATTATCGTGAATTAAATAAGTTAACTATCAAGAATCGGTATCCACTACCCAGAATTGATGACTTATTTGATCAATTGCAAGGATCATGTGTTTATTTAAAAATCGATCTAAGATCGGGTTATCATCAATTACGTGTCAAAGAAGAAGATATACCGAAAACTGCTTTTCGGACACGTTATGGTCATTACGAATTTTTGGTCATGCCGTTTGGATTGACGAATGCGCCAGCCGTATTCATGGACCTCATGAATCGAGTTTGTAGTCCGTATTTAGATAAGTTTGTTATCGTTTTCATTGATGATATTCTTATCTATTCCAAGAGTGAGCAAGAGCATGAAGAGCATTTAAGGTTGATATTAGAGTTGTTGAGAAAAGAACAACTATATGCTAAATTTTCTAAGTGTGCTTTCTGGTTGAAAGAAGTGCAATTTCTTGGCCACGTTGTTAGTAGCAAAGGAATTCAGGTTGATCCAGCAAAAACTGAAGCCATTGAAAAATGGGAGACTCCTAAGACACCAACACAGATACGCCAATTTTTGGGTTTAGCCGGTTATTATAGAAGGTTTATTCAAGATTTTTCCCGAATAGCTAAGCCGTTGACAGCGTTAACGCAAAAAGGGAAGAAATATGAATGGACCTCGGAGCAGGAGAACGCATTTCAAATACTGAAGAAGAAGTTAACTACGGCGCCTATTTTATCGTTACCAGAAGGGAACGATGATTTTGAAATATATTGTGACGCTTCGCGACAAGGATTAGGTTGTGTTCTTATGCAACGGAAGAAAGTGATTGCATACGCATCACGACAATTGAAAATTCACGAGCGGAATTATACGACGCATGATTTAGAACTGGGAGCAGTAGTGTTTGCATTGAAGATGTGGAGATACTACTTGTATGGGTTTAAATTCACTGTGTTTACTGATCATAAAAGTCTTCAACATATTTTTGATCAGAAACAGCTGAACATGAGGCAACGTAGGTGGGTCGAGTTAATAAATGACTATGATTGTGAGATTCGTTATCATCCCGGGAAAGCGAACGTAGTGGCCGATGCTTTAAGTAGAAAGGAACGAGAACCAATTCGAGTTCGAGCGATGAACATAAAAATTCCCATGAACCTCAACTCACAAATCAAAGAAGTTCAACAAGAAGCACTTACTAAAGAAAACATAAGAAAAGAAATAATGAAAAAGTATGAGAAGCAACTCGTTATGCGGGAAGACGGAATTCGATATTTTGCAAATCGTATTTGGGTACCAAAGTTGGGTGGATTAAGGAAGTTGATATTGAACGAGGCACATAAGACAAGATACTCGATACATCCTAGAGTTGGAAAGATGTATCAAGATCTTAAGACACGTTATTGGTGGCCTAATTTAAAGACAGATGTTGCAACATATGTTGGGGAGTGTTTAACTTGTTCCAAAGTCAAAGCAGAACACCAGAAGCCATCAGGGTTACTTCAACAACCAGAAATCCCAGAATGGAAATGGGATGGTATTACCATGGATTTCATCACGAAGTTACCTAAGACTGCCTGGGGATACGACACCATTTGGGTGATTGTTGATCGTCTCACCAAGTCTGCACATTTCTTGCCTATAAAGGAAACGGATAGAATGGAGAAACTATTACGATTGTATATAAAGGAAATTGTTTCAAGGCATGGAATACCTATTTCCATTATATCCGATCGTGATAGTAGATTTACCTCAAAATTCTGGCAATCACTACAGGAGGCACTAGGAACTCGGTTGGATATGAGTACCGCATATCATCCACAAACCGACGGGCAGAGTGAAAGAACGATTCAGAATCTCGAAGACATGCTCAGAGAATGTGTGATCGATTTTGGAAATGGATGGGATAAGTATTTACCGTTAGCAGAATTCTCGTATAATAATAGTTATCATGCGAGCATTGGAGCTGCGCCATTCGAAGCATTGTACGGAAGGAAGTGTAGATCTCCTATTTGTTGGAATGAAGTAGGAGATCGACAATTAACTGGTCCTGAGATCATACACGAAATGACTGAGAAGATAGTACAAATTAAGGAGAGATTGAAAACAGCCCGTAGTCGCCAAAAGAGCTACGCCGATGTTCGAAGGAAACCATTAGAGTTTCAGATCGGTGACATGGTTATGCTAAAGGTGTCACCTTGGAAAGGTGTGATACGTTTCGGCAAAAGGGGTAAACTGAACCCAAGGTACGTAGGCCCGTTCAAGATCATCGAACGCATTGGACCGGTAGCTTATCGACTCGAGTTACCGCAACAACTCGCCGGAGTACATAATACCTTTCACGTCTCAAACCTTAAGAAGTGTCTTGCAAAGGAAGATCTCACCATTCCTCTTGAAGAAATCCATGTCGACGAGAAACTACAATTTATCGAAGAACCAATCGAAATCATGGATCGTGAAGTTAAACAGCTCAAGCAGAGCAACATACCGATCGTTAAGGTTCGTTGGAATGCTAGAAGAGGTCCCGAGTTTACTTGGGAACGAGAGGATCAGATGAAACAAAAGTATCCGCACTTGTTTCTCGATGACGCAAAATAGGTACAATTTTAAAATTTCGGGACGAAATTTATTTAACGGGGAGGTAATGTAACGACCCGCACTTTTTCGATCGTTCTATACTTATAAGATTAATATTTACATAAATTAAACCTTACCAACATGATAAGCAATCCAAATTGTTGAGATTTATGTTTCCGAAAAGAGTTTTACACAACGTTTGACCGTCTAGTTTGACCGATGATATCACGAACTATACAATATATGATAATTATACGTTTGTGTATATATATGTATATATACATATTTAACATGATTAATGAATGTTTTAATATCTCATTTTGTATCTATAACAATAAGTTATAAGTATATTTTGAAACTACTAACTTAAGTTTTCAAAACGATAACCATACGTAACGTTATTTGACTTAAATACTTATAACCTATAATGTTTATACATATATCGTATAAGTAATGTATTTAATCACTTTTAAGAACTTAAATACATAAAACCATATAAGTGTATTCACAAAAGATAGCTATATTTGAATCCTCATTCCATTTTTCACAAAATTTCTATACGTATATCTAGAGTATTTGTACTCGTATCATACCTAGCTTCTATACAAATTTACTATTGGTATATACACATCAAATCACCACCAACCAGCCCTTATTCAATGCCTTATGTATAAGGTAATTACTTTTGGAAGCTTATTGACTAATTACATAAGATAACAAACTAAATTTTGTCCATGTCTACCTTAAGAACACGTTTTTAAGGAGCCTCATGTATCATCACTTTGATTCAACTTTCTCTTCCATTTTTCTAGCAAAACACACACTCTTCCATAACCCTTAAACCCCTTAATCATCTCAGCTCACATCTATGAAGATCTAGCTTCAAAAACACTACTTAATCACCATAAGAAAACTCTTACAACAACACTTCAAGAAATCCTTCCAAGAACACAAACTTACTTCCAATCTTTCATCCACTTCCATCACCCTTTTGGTTCTAGCTTCTTACTCCTCTTTTACAGCAATCTTGTCCAAGGAACTTGAGGTAGTAATTATGTTCATAACCCTATTCGATTCATATATATATAGCTATCATATTTTGTGGTATACAATTTTAACAACAAGAACATAGTTTGAAAGTTTTCAAACTTGTTTGCAAACTAAATAGATCCTTCTAACTTAACTTTTAAAATACTTCAAGACCTGTAATATAACTTAAATATATGCTAATTTAACAAGGTATAACTTGGTTTTTCAAAGAATATCTTAAAAACTGTTTTTACGACGTCGGAGTGCCACCGGGGACTGTTTTGGGTTGGATAATTAAAAACCATCTTAAACTTTGAATTGGAGGTTTATTCTCTGGAAAAATGATTTTTACTATGAATATGATAACACATAAAAATTTCATGATTTAATTCAAAGTATAAGTATTTTTAGAAAAATAATCATTTAAGGTTGTTTACATAAAGGAAAATGTTTAACTTCATAAGTTTCACTAAAGTTTCACCTATGCCGTGTGATTATGAATACAAACCAAGGTATTTTCAGTTCATAGTCTTAAAGAGAGACTCGATCCAAGGAGATGAAAAGTTGAATCAACGAAAACGGATTTGTAACGAAGAAACTATGACCGAAACAAAATTGGTTATCCAAGACTTGTTTAACTTCGGGATTAATTGGGAAAAATTAAATAAAATCACATCTTTCTAAGATAACATGATATTTTATATATATGTACTCATAATTCAATTTTATATGGTTCAGGATCACCCGTAAACAATACGAGAAGATTAATCATAAGATCCCATGTTTGTACGCAACACGTCATTTGACAACACCGGTACCATGGGTCAAGATTAATCTCGACCAATACATATATGATGGGGGTTTTTATTTATTTCATTGGGGGTTTATTAAACACCTAAAAATGAACCATTAAAATTGAATTACTAACATCGGACTGCTAACTACGGACTAAGAAATTATTAAAACTATTAAAAGTATAAAAAGTATATATATGTGACGATTGTTTAAAATAGAAATATATTGATAAACTATATATGGATAGGTTCGTGATATCAATCGGAGACCAAGTCGAAATTACATATCTTCAAGACGAAAGTGAGTATATAGTCCCATTTTTAAACTCTAAGTATTTCGGGATGAGAATACATGTATTTTATGTTTTACGTTATGGACACAAGTAACTGAAAAATATATTCTACGTTGAGTTGTACCACTGGCATACTTCCCTGTAGCTTGGTAACTGTTATTTACAGCGGTATTGTAAACGCGAATCCTGTTGATAGATCTATCGGGCCTGACAACCCCAACCGGACTGGACGACCAGTATTCAACGGTTGCACAGTACTTCGTTTCGTGACTACACTTGGTACGGTGTAGTAAGATTTCATAATAAAGGGAATATGCGACGTGATTAAATGTTAAGTATGGTTACCAAGTGCTCAACCACTTAGAATATTTTTATTAAACTGTTTATATATGAAATCTTGTGGTCTATATATATATTGCTGCCGGCACTAAACCTATATCTCACCAACTTTATGTTGACGTTTTAAACATGTTTATTCTCAGGTGATAATTAGAAGTTTCCACTGCATCATGTTGAATCTAAGCAGGATCTTGCGTACTCATATTTGTGTCAAAAATAAAACTGCATATCCGAGGATTTGTGTTGTAAAATATGCTAGAAATCGTGTTGTTATCATCATTTGTAAAGTTTGTAAGTCGAAGATTATCGCTAAACGATAATCATCTTTTTATTGTCTAAAGCTTGTAACAAAAATAATGGTTATGGTTTGTAATGTATAATATATGCAGTTTTTCTTTTAAAAATGTCGCATATAGAGGTCAATACCTCGCAATGAAATCATACGTTATCTATCACGTTCTTATGGTTAAGGACGGGTTATGACATCTCTGATAAGTCCTCACCGTGATCATGAGCATGACGATTCTGATCCTCAGAATAGTCATGAGGGGGAGATAGGAGTAGATGGAGATTATCTAACGGTGAACATTTCAACTACGGGTGGTGATGTGAGGTCTTCATCAGCTTCGCAAGCTCAACAGGTTCAGATGGAATCAGAAATGGTTTCTATTAATGATGAAACTGATGATAAGGAGCCTGATTTAACAACCCGTCCCAATCCTCCTGGACGAAGTCATCAACATTTGGTCCCATTGCGAGGTACTGTCCTAAATATGCCATGAATGACTCCAAGTAATATCTTTAAAATGAGCAAATGCACAGCGGAAGGTTTCTTTCATACCTGAGAATAAACATGCTTATAAGTGTCAACAAAAAGGTTGGTGAGTTCATAGGTTTATCATAACTATCATTTCAATATTTTAATAGACCACAAGATTTCTGTATATAAATATATGTACACTCGCAAGTGTAGAAAACCGTTCTACTTATGTTGAGGCCTTAGTAGCCAACCTTAACAATAATATAATAAGTCATCTTCACAAAGATGGATACGTACACTCGCAAGTGTATAAATAATCCTCGAAGTACTAAGCATCCACCCACTAGCTCTTATGTCTAGTGCAGCCTACTGGATGGGGGTGTTAAGCCCGATAGATCTATCTTTAGGATTCGCGCTTACATGCTCTTATTAAATGTAACTAAATTACCTAGCACATCAATCCGGAGAATATCATTTTTAATCACTTGTCTCTATTTCGTAAAGCATTTATAAAAGCAGCGCATGTATTCTCAGCCCAAAAATATATATTGCAAAAGCAATTAAAAATGGAGCAAATGAAACTCACCATACTGTATTTTGTAGTAAAAATACATATGACGATATTGAACAATTGTAGGGTTGACCTCGGATTCACGAACCTATATCAGTTGTATATATTAAAACGTATAATTATCATGTAATAATAATCAAATCAGTTTATATATATTAATTATATAATATATTACCTATTATAATATATTTGTTATTTCAAATGTTATATATATATCTATATATGTTTCTTTTATATCAAAGTAGTAAATTAGATATACTTATGATATATGTAATAATTATATTTTTATATAAATATCTCTTATTTGTTAAAAATAATAATTATGATAATACTAAAATAATGATAATAATACTAATATTGATATTGATAATAATAATTTTTATAGTAAAAATAATAATAACAGTAGTGATAAAAATAATGATAATATCTCTAAAAATAATACAATTGGTAGTAATAATAAAAATCCTAACGGTAATCAAAATGATAATTTTAATAGTCATGATAATAATAATACTTATATGATAATAATGTTAAGAATAATAATAATACTTATCTTAATAATAATGATAATAATAATAATAATGATAATAATAGTTCTAATAATATCAATAATAATTATAATAATCATTTTCATAATAATAATAATAATAATAATAATAATAATAATAATAATAATAATAATAATAATAATAATAATAATAATAATAATAATAATAATAATAATAATAATAATAATAATAATAATAATGATAATGGTAATACTACCTCAAAGGCGTAGCCCTTTAAAAAAATGCCCAAGTCTGGGTTTGAACCCGCGACGTCCCGCTAACCCGATAACGTCCTTAACCATTGAACCATCACTCCAACTGGCAATACTCGCGTTAATAAATATTTATTATGCACACAACAGATTTACATTTTCATAATAATTTTATCATCATCATCCTTTTCTTATCATCCTCATCAACTTAACATAATCATTGATCATCATAATTTCGTGCACCTCATCATCATTGTATCGTGATCTTCATCATCATTCTATTACCGTGTATCACCATATCATCGTTTGTTTTATCGACACCACCATCGTTATTCAGAATATTGATCTCCAAACATAAGCTCAAGTGAGGCCCATTTATACAAAAGGCTCACTAGTCCGTTTAAAGAGATTAATGGCCCTTGGCCCAATAAAAGCCCAGTAAAAGCCCAACCGTAAATACTTTTTCTGTTTTAGTCGATATGCAAAGGAACAAAGATTTTTAATTGCAAGTGGGATAGAAAAAAAAATATATCTTCATCGTTATAATCGTACCCACCATTATCAACTCTTAATCATCATCATCCATAACATTAAGAACCGTAATAGTCATTTGATTCAAAACAGAAACACAGATCGTACTATAAAAATGATTTATTTTTTATGGTGGCTCGAGCTGTTGTAGCATCAACTACAAAGTAGCGAAATAAGGGTGACGAAGGTGGTGATAGTTGTTGGCTCGTAAAAGACACAAAAAGCAGTGGTTATTGAGGTTGTAGTGTGATGGTGTAGATGGGTTTACAATGGTGATTGATGAGGGTGGTTGTGATCTTCACGATACGAAAACAGAAAATAAGTATAGCAGCTGTAGCGAATAATTTAGAGTTTGGTGATGATTTAAATGTGAAGCGTGAAAGGGATAGAAAACGCAGGTATAGCAGCAACAACAACAGACACAAATTGGTGGTTTATTGTGGTTTTGATGGTAACGGAATAAAGATGGTAACTTTAACAGTTTGGGTTTCGAACGAGAAGAAAATGCAGGTGATGTCGATTAAGGTTAGGGGAAAGAGGAAGATAAATAGAGATGATGGTGGTTCAAAGGAGGTTGAGGGTGGTTGTGGGTGGTGGCAGGTGGTGTTGGTGAGTGACAAGGGAGGTGGATGGCGGTTGTAGGAGGTGATGGATGTTAGAAGGGTGAAGAGAAGTGATGGTGATTATGTGATCACTGAATTCTATATGTGCATACTACATTTACATACATCCAAATACAGTAATTGATTTTTAATAATATATATAATTTAATAATAATACTTTTAACATATGTAAATTGAAAATGTGGTAACACAGTTTAGCAGCCCCCAACTTTGGCTCTTTCTACCGACGATTTTAACATGTAGATTATATCGTGTCCATTGCTAAACAGTTAACGTATAAAAGTGTTCCTAAAAATCCCAAATTTTTAGTTTAAATATATTTAATTATTTCAGTCATTACTTGCTTGAAACCTGATCAAAAAAGTTCGTTAATTATTTATTTTCTGTTCCATTTAACATGTACGGAGTACTAACATTTAATCTAAAAAAAGTAAAAATATAATTATCAATCCTAAAATCTTCGTAATCAATTTACAGTTAAACTTTTATTTTAAATCTTCATGAACGTGTATTATATCTATATTGTAATTAACGAAACATCAACCGAGTGTTAGTGACGTTTATTAATTAGCCTCGAAATCACTTATTTTTAATATCTTCTCTATCTATATATAAACAGTTTTTAAATAGCAAGTTTAAATTACCAATATATTATATATTTTTAAACTATTAGGTTTAATATAATTTTATATATTTACAAGTAGTATTTATAATATATATATATATATATATATATATATATATATATATATATATATATATATATATATATATATATATATATATATAATAGTTTTCATTACATCGTACATTTATTTTACATAATTAATTTTAATAAAAACAACATATAATACTTCAAATTATATTTCAAATTATTATTTATATTTATATGTACACATATCTATTTACAATTAATTGTTCGTGAATCGTCGGGAAAAGTCGAAAGGTAAATGAATGTATGAAAACAGTTCAAAATTTTTTAGACGCGACATAACAGACTTTTCTTATCGTGTCAAAATATTAAATCGTATCGAAAGTTTGGTTTAAAATTAGTCAAAATTTTCCGGGTCATGACAGTACCTACCCGTTAAAGAAATTTCGTCCCGAAATTTGATCGAGGTCGTCATGGCTAACAATATGAATGTTTTCATGACAAATATGAGTTGATAAATAGAGTTTTATCATTATTGATTAATATAAATAAAACAATTCGATTTTGTGATGCGTACGAGTGAAGCTATCACAAAAGAGTGAAGTAAAGAATTGAGATTCGCCTTAACTTTTGACGTAGTCACATTTGAATTTAGAAATTAAGGTGCGTCTTATCTTATGACGTTGTCTTGGTTGAATTTCTGGAATTCAAGGAATTAGGGAAATCTTCTAATCAGCAAGAAAATGTAATCGCACAATTTATTAGCAACTGTCGAAATTACGGAAGAACAGAAATATCAAGGAAAATATTTCCGTGATATGCTTAGAGATTAAGTAGAATGAAAGAGTTATGTAACATGATTCATGATGACGGTATTGTTTATGAATCATCACGTTCCATTAGAAATTCAGCATGACTTACTGTAATATAATCACGTTGGCCAAGTGTCATTATATTATAATAACTCATGCTCAAATTCTTAACACTTCTCCAGCATTCATTCATAATTTATACCTAGGTTTTACAAAAGTTTCCAATATAATGTAATACAGATAGCACGAAGAGGTATGTTATTTTGGACGAGAATTTTTATGAATATATCTTCAGAAATATCAAAGATATTTATGAGGATATTTTAGAATTTCTAAGTTCGAAAGTTGATGAAGAAAAAATTTTCCGCAAGATTTTAACATGAGTATGGAGCAAGATATTCGTTGAAGGTTTCATCGGATCCAGAATTACCTAAATTCTTTGAATATATGGTATGGTCCTTGTATTTGGCCTTGGTCTCTTTCATGGTTTGCTCAATCCGTTTTTCATTACTAAATTTTCTATCGAGCGTTCCTAACACTCCCTTCTTTATCATCAAACTTTTGGCCGTTTAGACCATCTATAATTTTTCTATTTCCTCTGCATTTAATGCTACTATATCTGAATCATCAGTTATCAATCCGAGGTGGTTTAAGGAGAATGGTGTTTTTAGATGATTAGATGCTGATTGTAATCATCAAGATACAAAGGATATTTAAGATGAAATCAAGTTACAAAGGATGTTTAAGATGAAATCAAGTTACAAAGGATGTTTAAGATGAAATCAAGTGGCAAACTTGAAGAATTGTTTAGTTTCATATGTTATAATCAGTATTTTAATTCATTTTAATTGTCCAATGTTAGTAGTCCACAGTTGATAGTCCACAGTTAACAGTCCAATAATTCATATATAGCTTAATATATAATATTCGAATTAGTTAATATGTATCGTGACCCGTGTACACGTCTCATACTCGATCATAACTCAAAGTATATATATTATTGTAGAATTAACCTCAACCTTGTATAGCGAACTCGTGCATTATAGCATATAGAGTGTCTATGTTTATTCCAAATAATATATATAGATGCGTCGATATGTCAAAACCTTGTATACGTGTCCCGATATTTAAAGTGCGTAAAATAAATAACAGAAATTAAATGACGATAAATAAAATTGCGAGAATATAAATTGCGATAAATAAATTGCAATAAATAAAATGTAATCAGTTAGCTAGGAACAATTAGCTAGGAACAGTTAGCTAGGAACAGTTAGCGTGGATTCTTAGTTAATTTGTTTTTTCTAACAAATTTTATTTGTCCAATGTTTTCTTCATTATGCCACTTGTTGGGTTTCTGGTAAGTCACAATCCAAATATGAAATTGAATAAAAATGGTTATTCTGTGGTGAACGGATTTGTATATATTGTGGATGTAAGTAGGATAGTAAATGACTGTTGAATCAGATTCGAAGAATGTACAGTGTAACTTATTAATGTGAAATCTAAATATTCCTTGGGTATTACCTACCCGTTAAAATATTTTCACCATTAACAGTTTGTACAAAATAATTTTTAATTACAATCTTTATGAAAACATATATACATATATATTTTCTTCAGATTTAATCATGGATTTAATGAGTCAATATGATATTAGACTCATTTGATTTACCGTTGGAACATGAATATATAATCTCTAAAACATTAGAGATTACATAATCGCCATGAAGAACGAAGACAACTGATGTAGAACGGTACGTAGAACGATGATTATACTCGAGGTACAGAAAGAGATGTTGAGGCATGGATTATTGTTGGTACTGGTGATGTTATTGATGGTACTGTGGGTGCCGGTGATATTGCTGAAGCTGTTAAGTTTTGCACCATATTCTCCAAATTGATTACTCGAGCGCGAAGTTCGTTAAATTCTTCTATTATTCCTGGATGATTGTCAGTCAGAACGAGCTGATGAATAAGGTTTAGAATTTTAGATAGAAGATAATCGTGACGAGCTATCCTGGAGATGAGACTAAAAATGGTGTTTCAAACTGGTTCGCCTGTAAGTGCTTCAGGTTCTTCGCCAAGATTTCAGGTTAGTGGGTGGAAAGGATCGCCTTCTTCTTATCTCCATTGATTAAGTCGACTACGAACCCATCCCCATTTCATCCAAAATAGGTGATGGCTAAGTGGTTGATCCATTCCGGTTACGCTGCTTTCGGAGCTCGAGTGGGAATCTATATCGGAATAGCTGTCAGAATCCGAGGAACTTGAACTAGTTGCGAGTTCCATCTTGTACGGTCGGATAGAGGATTTTCGATATGAAATGATTTTCGGATATCGGATGATATTCTAATTACATAGAATACCTATATATAATATAGAAGATACCGTAGAATACGGAGGAACTTTCGGAAACTGTCAGGCAAAGTTTACAATAACAGATATGCTAGGATATAAATTTATCTATAAACTATCTATGCAATAAGTGCAGGAAGTCATGTCTTGACTTAGGAATGATAAGCAGGAAATTTTCCACTAGGAATGATAAACAATACTTATAATATGCAGCTAAGGTCGAAGTCCAGACTCACTAATGCATCCTAACAACTATCAGTTAGACACACTAATGCAAGACCTGATTCGCTAGGACCAACGCTCTGATACCAACTTTAACAACCCGTCCTAATCCTCCTGGACGAATTCATCAACATTTGGTCCCATTGTGAGGTACTGTCCTAAATATGCTATGAATAACTCCAAGTAATATCTTTAAAATGAGCAAATGCATAGCGGAAGGTTTCTTTCATACCTAAGAATAAACATGCTTATAAGTGGCAACCAAAAGGTTGGTGAGTTCATAGGTTTATCATAACTATCATTTCAATATTTTAATTGACCACAAGATTTCCGTATATAAATATATGTACACTCGCAAGTAGGGCTGTTAACGAACCGAACTCGAGTAGAGCAGTAAGAAGTTGATCTCGGCTCGTTCGATTTTTACTATGTTCGAACTCGACTCGAGCTCGATAATAAATTTCATTATTTGATCGAGTTCGAGCTCGAATATAATTTCTTTGCTCGAACTCGAATTCGATATTCGTTTAAATTTTTAAGTTTGATGATCACAAGTTAGCTCAAACTCGAACTCAATTAAGCTCGAACTCGAGCTCGATTTCGAACTTAATTTAGCTTGAACTCGAATTCGTTTATGCTCATTTATGATTAATTTATAGCTAAAAACTTAGTTAATATGATATTATAAAAATTAACTAAAAATTTTGAACTTAATTATATTGAACAAGAACATACTATTAAAAAATGCACTTTAATTATTTTAAAAAGATGAGTTTGCTTAGCATTGTATTTATACTTGAGTACACTTTTCTAAGTTTCTTCTTTCATCCAATGTGGGATGGGATCAAGTTTCTTTGTTTCTTATAACTAAATTTTTTTGGTTACTAAAATTTTTCATCTCTGTATCTTTTGCAAATATAGTTTTTGTGTTAATATAATTACTCTTTATATTATTATAGCACAACTTTTTATTGTTTATGGCAATTCTTTATTTTAAAAGAGTATCTTCCTAATTTTACACTAAAATATTTATCACTTGTTATTATTATTATGACCTCCGTGAGAACGTTTTAAATACTCAGTGAATTGATATTGATATCACTATAATTTGAATTCATTATCATTATGTGAATTGGTATCATTATTAATTACATTCTATAATTTGAAAAGTCTATAAATAAGCTAAATACGAATTACATATACATAGAAAAAATTATAATATTTATTTATGGTTTTGCTATTTATATTTGTTATTAACAAACATAAATACAATACAGAATGAAGGTAAGTTAAAGATTGCAATTTTAGTTCATAAATTATAAGAGGTGGTAGCTCAGTAAAGAAAATAAGAGGTTGTGTAATACGCAAAAGGATAGGAAGAAACAAATACGTGGAATAATTGGCTCAAGTGTGGTGTTGTAAAATGAATGAAATCAAGCAAGTGCGTTTTCAAACAGTAAGTAGAACCTCGATTCTTAAAATCACATTTTCAACACCCGTACATGTGAAAAATTGCTTTTTAATTCAAAATTATCAAACGCACTTAACAAATTATTTACGTTTTAAAAACGCACTAATCAAATAATCAGTTGCATAACGCTAATCCAAACACCCCCTTGATGCAAACTCAAAGAGCCGAGGTGAATGGGTTGTGAGTGGTGTTAATGGGTGATGATGGGTAGTGGCTGATGGTGCTGGTAGTGGATGGTGGTGGTGGTGGCGGCGGTAGTAGGTGGTGGTTGTGTTGGGGTAGTGGGTGGTGGTTGATGGTGTTAGATGTTGGTTGGTGGTGGTGGTGGATGATGGTGGTGGATGATGGTGGTGGATGGTGTTGGATGGTGGTAGTGGGTAGTGATGGCAGTGGGTGTGGGTGGTGGTCGTGGTGGTGGCGGTGAGTGGTTGGTAAAGGTGGGTGTTGGTGGCAGGTTACGGCGGTGGTGGGTAAAGGTGGCAGTTGGTGGTGGTAATGGGTGGTGGTTGATGGTGTTTGATGGTGGTGGTGGTAGTAGGTGGTAGTGGGTGGCAGTTGTGGTTAATGGTATTGGGTGTTGTGGCAGGTTGTGGTGGTGGTAGTTGGTGGGGGTGGTGTTTGATGGTGTTGGGTGTTGATCGTAATGGGCGGTGACGATAGTGGATGGTGGTTGTGTTGGGGTAGTGGGTGGTGGTTGATGGTGTTAGGTGTTGGTTGGTATTGGGTCGTAGTGGTGGTGGATGATGGTGGTGGTGGTTGATGGTGGCAGTGGGTAGTGATGGCAGTAGGTGTGGGTGGTGGTCGTGGTGGCAGCGGCGAGTGGAATTGGGTGTTGGTGAAAGGTTGTGGCGGTGGTGGGTAAAGGTGGCAGTTGCTGGTGGTAATGGGTGGTAGTTGATGGTGTTTGATGGTGGTGGTGGTAGTAGGTGGTAGTGGGTGGTGGTTGTGGTTGATGGTATTGGGTGTTGTTGGTAGGTTGTGGTGGTGGTGGTACTGGTGGTAGTTGGAGGGGGGGTGGTTGATGGTGTTGGGTGGTGGTTGATGTTGTAGGTTGTTAATGATAATGGGAGGTAGGTATTGGTGGTAGCGGGTGGTGATGGTGGGTAGTGGAGGTAGCGGTTGGTGCTGGTAGTGGGTGGTGATGGGTAGTGGCCGATGGTGTTAGGTGTTGGTAGTAGGTGGTGATGGTGGGTTACGGTGGTTGGTGGCGGTGGTTGTGGTGCGTGATTGGTGGTGGTGGTGGTGGTATCGAATAGCTCGTTAAAAGTATGATATAAATTAAAAGTATGATATAAATTGATTATATACAAATATCACAAGAATAAAGTTTAATACAAATTCTATTAACTAAGGACTTTTGCTTGCTAAATTAATTAGTACTAAATAAATTATGTTTTTTTTTATTTTTAAAATAAACAATCTTAAATTAATAACTATCTACTTTTAAGTACAAAATATCAAACTTACATCAAAATTATCATATGCCTTAGTGGTAAGCACATGGGTAATGTATGCAAGAGGTCATGAGTTCAAATCTTGCATAGAGCTTTATTATATTTTTCTACCTGAATGAGCATAAACGAGTTTACGAACTATTCGAGCTATGTATGTTCGATTACTCGTTCGACTCTTAAACGAGTTTTCGAACGAGTCGAGCTATATATGTTCGATTACTCGTTCGATTATTAAATGAGTTTTCGAGCGAACCGAGTCGAATATTAACTTTTTCATACTCGACTCGTGAAATTAATCGAGCAATATTTTTTGTTCGAACTCGACTCGAGTTTAAACTCGTTAAAGCTCGAACTCGAAATAAACGAGCTCGAACTCGAGTAGCTCGTTGAAAGCTCGGTTCGTTAACAGCCCTACTCGCAAGTGTATAAAACCATTCTGCTTATGTTGAGGCCTCAGTAACCAACATTAACAATAATATAATAAGTCATTTTCGCAAAGATGGATACGTACACTCGCAAGTGTATAAATAATCCTCGAAGTACTAAACATCCGCCCACTAGCTCTTATGTCGAGTGCAGCCTACAGGATGGGGGTGTTAAGCCCGATAGATCTATCTTTAGGATTCGCGCTTACATGCTCTTATAACATGTAACTGAATTACCTAGCACATCAATCCGCAGAATATCATTTTTAATCACTTGCTCTATTTCGTAAAACATTTATAAAAGCAACGCATATATTCTCAGCCCAAAAATATATATTGCAAAAGCAATTAAAAAGGGAGCAAATGAAACTCACCATACTGTATTTTGTAGTAAAAATACATATGACGATATTGAACAAGTGTAGGGTTGACCTCGGATTCACGAACCTATATCAGTTGTATATATTAAAACGTATAATTATCATGTAATAATAATCAAATCAGTTTATATATATTAATTATATACTATATTACCTATTATAATATATTTGTTATTTCAAATGTTATATATATATATATATATATATATATATATATATATATATATATATATATATATATATATATATATATATATATATATATATATATATATATATATATGTTTCTTTTATATTAAAGTAGTAAATTAGATATACTTATGATATATGTAATAATTATATTTTTATATAAATATCTCTTATTTGTTAAAAATAATAATTATGATTATACTAAAATAATAATAATAATACTAATATTGATATTGATAATAATAATTTTTATAGTAAAAAATAATAATAACAGTAGTGATAAAAATAATGATAATGTCTCTAAAAATAATATAATTGGTAGTAATAATAAAAATCCTAATGGTAATCAAAATGATAATTTTAATAGTCATGATAATAATAATACTTATATGATAATAATGTTAAGAATAATAATAATACTTATCTTAATAATAATGATAATAATAATAATAATAATAATAATAATAATAATAATAATAATAATAATAATAATAATAATAATAATAGTTCTAATAATATCAATAATAATTATAATAATCATTTTCATAAAAATAATAATAATAATAATAATAATAATAATAATAATAATAATAATAATAATAATAATAATAATAATAATAATAATGATACTGGTAATACTACCTCAATGGAGTAGCCCTTTAAAAAAAATTCCCAAGTCCGGGTTTGAACCCGCGATGTCCCGCTAACCCGATAACGTCCTTAACCATTGAACCATCACTCCAACTGGTAATACTCGCGTTAATAAATATTTATTATGCACACAACAGATTTACATTTTCATAATAATTTTATCATCATCATCCTTTTCTTATCATCCTCATCAACTTAACAACATCATTGATCATCATAATTTCGTGCACCTCATCATCATTGTATCATGATCTTCATCATCATTCTATTACCGTGTATCACCATATCATCGTTTGTTTTATCGACACCACCATCGTTATTCAGGATATTGATCTACAAACATAAGCTCAAGTGAGGCCCATTTATACAAAAGGCTCACTAGTCCGTTTAAAGAGATTAATGGCCCTTGGCCCAATAAAAGCCCAGTAAAAGCCCAACCGTAAATACTTTTTCTGTTTCAGTCGATATGCAAAGGAACAAAGATTTTTAATTGCAAGTGGGATAGAAAAAAAAATATCTTCATCGTTATAATCGTATCCACCATTATCAACTCTTAATCATCATCATCCATAACCTTAAGAACCGTAATAGTCATTTGATCCGAAACAGAAACACAGATCGTACTATAAAAATGATTTATTTTTGATGGTGGCTCGAGCTGTTGTAGCATCAACTACAAAGTAGCGAAATAAGGGTGACGAAGGTGGTGATGGTTGTTGGCTTGTAAAAGACACAAAAAGCAGTGGTTATTGAGGTTGTAGTGTGATGGTTTAGATGGGTTTACAATGGTGATTGATGAGGATGGTTGTGATCTTTACGATACGAAAATAGAAAATAAGTATAGCAGCTGTAGCGAATAATTTAGAGTTTGGTGATGATTTAAATGTGAAGCATGAAAGGGAGAGAAAACGCAGGTATAGAAGCAACAACAACATACACAAATTGGTGGTTTGTTGTGGTTTTGATGGTAACGGAATAAAGATGGTAACTTTAACAGTTTGGGTTTCGAACGAGAAGAAAATGCAGGTGATGTCGATTAAGGTTAGGGGAGAGAGGAAGATAAATGGAGATGATGGTGGTTCAAAGGAGGTTGAGGGTGGTTGTGGGTGGCGGCAGGTGGTGTTGGCGAGTGACAAGGGTGGTGGATGGCGGTTGTATGAGGTGATGGATGTTAGAAGGTGAAGAGAAGTGATGGTGATTATGTGATCACTGAATTCTATATGTGCATACTACATTTACATACATCCAAATACAGTAATTGATTTTTAATAATATATATAATTTAATAATAATACTTTTAACATATGTAAATTGAAAATGTGGTAACACAGTTTAGCAGCCCCCAACTTTGGCTCTTTCTACCGACGATTTTAACATGTAGATTATATCGTGTCCATTTCTAAACAGTTAACGTATAAAAGTGTTCCTAAAAATTCCAAATTTTTAGTTTAAGTATATTTAATTATTTCAGTCATTACTTGCTTGAAACCTGATCAAAAAAGTTCGTTAATTATTTATTTTCTGTTCCATTTAACATGTACGGAGTACTAACATTTAATCTAAAAAAGTAAAAATATAATTATCAATCCTAAAATCTTCGTAATCGATTTACAGTTAAACTTTTATTTTAAATCTTCATGAACATGTATTATATCTATATTGTAACTAACGAAACGTCAACCGAGTGTTACTGACATTTATTAATTAGGCTCGAAATCACTTATTTTTAATATCTTCTCTTTCTATATATAAACAGTTTTTAAATAGCAAGTTTAACTTACCAATATATTATATATTTTTAAACTATTAGGTTTAATATAATTTATATATTTACAAGTAGTATATATATATATATATATATACATATATAATAATAGTTTTCATTACATCGCACATTTATTTTACATAATTAATTTTAATAACAACAACATATAATACTTCAAATTATATTTCAAATTATTATTTATATTTATATATACACATATCTATTTACAATTAATTGTTCGTGAATCGTCGAGAAAAGTCGAAAGGTAAATGAATGTATGAAAATAGTTCAAAATTTTTGAGACGCGACTTAACAGACTTTTCTTATCGTGTAAAAATATTAAATCGTATCGAGAGTTTGGTTTAAAATTAGTCAAAATTTTCCGGGTCATGACACTTGAGCAAGTTATTATTCCAATTGTACATTCAGAGGCTGATGGTGGACCAGTAGATGAGGATTTGAACTTAAGTGATTTCTATCTTGAAGAAACAGATAATGATGGGTTTGTCATTCTAAGCAAATTATCTTCAGTATCTTCAGTCCCGAAAAATGTAGAGATTGTAGATGAAGGGAATCCTGATCCAGTAACTGAAAGTGATGATGAAATGGATTCTTCTGATGATGAAAACAATCTTTATGTTAATCCAAATGTTGATGATATCTTTGATCATATTGAAGATGATAATGCTCCAACTGATGATGCGACAAATCCTACTGATCATTCATCGAATTCTACACCTTCATCGAGTTCAAATCCAACAAATGCTAATGAAAGCTCAACTTCTGGTACATCTACATCAAATGAAACAGTGAATTCCATATTCAAATACAACCATGGTATATTCTTTAAGAATCGGGAACAAAGATTGTTATTTGGAGTTGAACACGATTTCATTACTTTACGAAACACATTCATCGAGGAGAATGCTTACAATATCTTTCGCATTAACGAAACACCAAGGAGTAAAAGATTTACTTATATAGGTTCACGGTTTCTTCCAGCAAGTGAAAGAAACTGGTATGAGTTTATGTGGAGGAAACATATCAACAAAGATGAAGATGACTTGTGGCTTCAAAGAAAATATCGTATTACAGAAGTGTTGAATATTACTCGAGTCGGAGTATAGATAAGTGAAAAGAAAGACGTCATTAGTCAGTTCCACGTTATTAGACAAGATGAGAAGGAATACAAGTTCACAGAAATAGATTTTCATAATCTAGATATGCTTGATATCATTCACATCTACAATTATCTCCGTATCATCACCATTCGACCTTTTGCTATGGCTCAAGCTTTGGAAGTTGTGAAAAGATACATGATGGAGAAAATTGAACTGATGAGACGTGAAGATTTCCAAATTGGTCTCGAAGCTAATAGGAAAAAGATTCGAATAACATGTCCGAATCAATACACAGAGGGACTAAAGGATATGAGAATGTTTCAAATGCAATTCAAACCCGAAGGGTTTGTATTTGTGAATTCTCAGAAAGAAAAAGTGTTCATCCGCACTGAAGAGTTGAACAAATACTCAGATGGTACACTCAAGGCTGCACTGAAGTATCTTAAAATTCGTCAAAGCAAGTTTGATGATATTGACATGAAAATGGGTCTTGGAGAGTTTATAAAGCATATCAGAGATCGTATGAAGCTCCGGATCCGTACAAGACAATTTGAGATTCTTCGTGGCCAGAGAATGAGAAGGTATTTCAAAGAAATGGATGAATATCCATTACATGGGGGAGATCCAAGAAAAGCGTGGGGCGTCTGGAAACCTTCTAAGAAAATTTCTGAAAATCAAGTAGAAGTTTCAAAACCAGACGGCACACGATGGAAACTAACGTTTGGACCTCTCAAGATTACTCAATAGGATTATATTGTAAAGTTCACATTTAACACTAAGGGGGAGATTGTTAGGACCCCGAAGTTGTATAGTGTTAATGTGAAATAAGCTTAATTGAAGGTTCCTTAGAAGAGGGCTATATAAGGAACCTAAGTAGTCCTAATTAGATAGCCATTGCATTGTAACTGAGTTCTAGAAGCTGTGGAATGTAATTTGTACTGATTCTCTCTCTTACCGAATCTCCTTCTCACCTACTGAATCTCATTCTATCTTATCGTTTCTCTCAATCTCAACATGATCTGACCTATCATTAATCGAGAAGGTGGTCGCAGAACTAAAAAGGGGAAGGTTACAGCATTTAAAGAAATCGGCTAAAGCATAGGGCAATAGGTCAAGACAGGAAAAAGAATACCCGTGGCAAAAGAAAAGCGAATCAAAAGCAGGAGAAGCAGAAAAAACCATAAATATGGTAACAAGTGAGAGTGTAATGACAGAAACAAAAGAAGCCAAAGATTGGAAAAAAGTAAAAATCTCATTTGAAGCAAGTGAAAGGCAGTGGTTCAACAAGCCTATGATAATTAAAGGATACATCAAAAGTTGTAATCAGGAACTTAAGGGGTTGTGTGTAGACACTGGCTGCGACGTAGATATCATGTATGAACATTGCTATATGTCGCTACCTAGATCAGTCAAGTTGCAGCTAAAAAAGAAAGCAGTTACTTTGTTTGATTTTACTGGTGGACCGGTCTCGACATTAGGTACGGTTATAGTTGGATTGGAATTACGAGACGACAACAATGGTAAAAAAAGAAGGGATGTTGAGATTGAATTTTCTATAGTCAGGTCGAAAGCTGAGCATAACGCACTATTAAGCAGGAATACCTTGCAAAAGCTAGGTGCTATACCGTCCACGATACATGGCCTATTAAAATTTCCAACAAAGCGGGGAGTTGCAACTATAAAATCGGAAGTGGATAGGAAAGAAAGAATGATACAAACAGGCATAAGACAGAGAGGAAAAGATGCAGGGTCAAGTATACAGCAAGTGACTCAGATAATCGAAGAAACGCTATGCTCACAGGTACGCAAATATTCTAATTCGGTATCTGATGTTGCAAATCACAGTTTTTAGAAAAAAATAAAAGCGCCAATTTGTTTTTCAGTCAAGTTACTTACTTTAAAAGTGTAAAAAATTAAGTTAGGCGCTTAATTACGCAATACGGGCGCATAAAACGGCGTTGTAATTACTTATTTTAAAGATATTATACAATATTATAAGACGCAGGGTTTGGAAAATCTTAGATAAGGTGTTAAAATGAACAAGAAAATCAAAAGAAAACGTGGAAAAAAGATCCGCACCCGCATCATGGGTTTAGCGAAAAAACGCAATCCAAAGAACAAGAAAGAAGCAGCACATGCAATGGTAGAAAAATTACCTAATACCAAAGAAGGGCAGCTTGTGATGCAAAAGCAAAATGCAGGGGTGCGCGCACATACAAAGCCAAAAAATGACTTACGCACAGCGTCAAAAATCAGTACAGCTGTAAAGAACGATGCGCGTGAAGAGCTCGCTATAAATCTAAGCGTGCGCACCCGAACATCTACTGGAATCATTCAAACATGGTTGTCAAGGAGAGGTAAATTACATACATAAAATAACAGCCAAGTTAAATATTTTACTCTAAGCTAAATTGAAATTTATTTTCGGACATTATATCGGCAGGAGGTTTATGGCATTTAAAACAACGACAATCGAGTGATTTGTGGAATAAACACCATACCAACAATAAACCTATGAAGATTGTTAGTGAAATTATTGAGGCAAGTGAAAAAGAGTCAAAGGGAAAAATGCCACGAAAGCAACACTGGGATAAAATGCAAGGAAACGATGGCACTGCCAGGTTAATAACGGTAAGGAAAAAGAATAACCCCAGAAATTATTGCGTGATGAATGACCCAGATAATGTGGTTACTGGGAAAAGCAACAAAAGGGGCACAAGGGCTTGAAAGTAAATTGACAGGATGCGCCTTGCATGCGTAAAAATAAACTGCGCAAAAAAGCAAAAGATAGCAACACTAGGATTGATCACCCAGACATCTGTTGAAATTTTGTTATGTTTCTATTTCTGTTGTTTGAATTATTTTTTATAATAAATTGAATCATGCAATTTAAGCCTATAATTTGTGTATTTTTACATTTTGATTGATTGCATGCCCCTTAAGCTGCACAGGGACATACTCCGAGTCTCAAGTGGCATAGTTTAGTTTGCTTACTAATACTATTTTTAATGGTAACAGTAGTAAAACATTGGTTTGTTTCAAACGCTTGTATACCGCGCAAGACGGAGACTTGTAAAGTCATGACTATAAAATACAAGTTTGGTTACTTGTTAGTATCACGGACATTGGATTGTCCGGAAGACTCTTGAAATAAGCATTGGGTTGCTTATATGGACGGATTTGATATTGGTTTATCAATGCGTACAAAAAATTTTAATCTCAAGAGTATAATATGTATAAGCATTGGTTTGCTTTGATAAGATGTAAGAATAAAAGGATCATGCGTATATAGAAGGGTCGATCTCGTCATATCCGAATGACATTTATTCATATGCTATAACACGCATACAAGTGCAAATATTTAAAGAAAAACCGCTTATAAATTTGCAAGTAAGTATAAAAGCATATAGCAAAATATATTAAAATATCCGAACAAAAAGTCTGACGATAAGTAGAAGAATACTTATATCAAAATGCCTTTAGCAAACAGAAAAACTCTTATACCGCAACGTCGTATAAGAAAAGGCAGATACCTAAAAAGGATAAAATTCTACTCTTACGCATGTCCTTTAAGATAAATATTTCCTACAAACATAATAATATACTAGGGGTGGCTTAATTGGAACGGTGCCCTACACTAAGGAGAATATACCATCCTCGCACACAGCGATCAGACGCATACCCTGCTTTAAAACATAAATAAATAAACATAGATATAGGGATGCGAAACCCTCAAACTGCTGAGCCCAACCGTCGCTGACTTAAACAACCTGGAGGCGGACAAACATTGTCCCTCCACTTCAAACCACATGCAAGCCTAAGCAAGCATTTCATCAACCACTTGGCGGGATGAAAAGTCCCCATTCTCAGCTAATTCCTCCAAACAAGGAATTCTCAAATTAGCTAAAGCCGCGCACGCCTCACCCCATTTCCCAGTGGCATCCTCCACAAGCTCATTTGAAATAGATACCGGGATAATGTTCAGTAAGGTAAGGTTTGATTTCACAACATCCCAGAAAAGAGACAGCTCATACGCACGCGCAGCTAGTATGGCTTGACCAAAAGGAACACGAACACTCGGGCAGGCCATGATATGGTTAGCAATCTCAGGAAGACCAGATCTTAAAATCGAGTATTCAGTTGTGAGGCTTGAGCATTTGGCCTCAAGATCATCACGCTCACCAAAAACTGTTTGGTGCTTCGCGTCCAGCTCCTCAAAGTGTTTTTTAAGCTGGGAATTTTTAGATGATGCAGTACCAAGTTGTAATGCCAGATGATTCACTTGAGCCTCAAGATCAGCTCGAACAGTTTCCGAACGCTTAATTTCATTCATTAGACGCTGGCACTCACCCTCAAGACGAGTATTCCTATCCTCCACCTTCAAACGAGCTGCAACCTCCTGATGAAGTTGTTCAGATATATGTTGTGAATATGAATTGAAAATACCTTAGTTTGTATTCAAAATCATAGGTTATAGGTCAAACTTTGGTGAAACTTATGAAAGTGATCATTTTCCATCATAAAAACAACATTTAATGATCATTTTTCTAAAAATACTTACACTTTGAGTTAAACCATGAAATTTTTATGTGTTAACATATTCATAAGAAATATTATTTTTCCAGAACATGAACTTCCAAATCAAAGTTCAAGATGGTTTTTAATTATCCAACCCAAAACAGCCCCCGGTTGCACTCCGACGACGTAGATTCAGTTTTTAAGATGTTCTTTGTAAAACCAAGTTATATCTTGTTAGGTTAGCATATCATTATGATATATTACAGGTTTTGAAGTGTTTTAAAAGTCAAGTTAGAAGGATCTATTTAGTTTGCAAACAAGTTTGAAATCATTCAAACTATGTTCTTGTTGTTAAAATTTTATACCACAAAATAAGATAGCTATATGAATATGAATTGAATAAGATTATGAACAAGGTTACTACCTCAAGTTACTTGGACAAAGTTACTGCAAAATATAAGAAATAATCTTGGAATCAAAGAGTGGTGGAGTTAGATCAAAAGGTTGGAAGTAAACTTCTTCAAATGGGTGGTTATTTTGATATGTTCTTGAAAGAGTTTTCTTATGGTGTTTAAGGCTTGTAATTGAAGCTAAATGATGGGGAAAATGCTTGGAGATGATCAAGTATGAAGTTAGGAGTATTTTGAGAGATAAATGAGGGTGTAGGTATGAGAAAATGGAGTGAAGAAATGGTGTTCATTTATAAAAACGTTTTTAGTTTATAAAAAAAGAAAAGGATTCCTAATTTTGTTTTCTTACTAATAATTCATACTACTTGAAAAATTCTAGTTACCTCATATCTAGGGCAGTAATAATGTTGATTAGGATGTTGATTTTATGTGTATATACCAATAGTAAATACGTATAGAAGCTGGGTATGATACGGGTACATATACCCTAGATATACGTATAGAAATCTTGAGGAAACGGAACGAGAATTCAAATATAGCTATCTTTTGTGAATATACTTATATTGTTTTATGTATTTAAGTCCTTAAAAAGTGATTAAATACATTATATATACGATACATGTATAAGCATTATAGATTATAAGTATTTATATCAAAGAATGTTACGTATAGTTATCGTTTTGAAAACTTAAGTTAGTAGTTTCAAAATATACTTATAACTCATTGTCATTAGTACACAATGAGATGTTAAACCATCCTTAGATCATGTTAAATATATATAAATACATATATATACATAAACGTATAATTATCGTATGTTATATAGTTCGTGATATCATCGGTCATATTGGACGGTCAAACGTTGTGTAAAACTCTTTTCAAAAACACAAGTCTCAACAATTTGGATTGCTTATCATGTTGGTATGGTTTAATTTATGTAAATATTAATCTCATAAATATAATTTGGTCGGAAAATTCCGGGTCATTACACGATGAATAGATAACGACGTTATGAGAAAGACTTCCTGAAGGCTTCCTTCCATTCGAAATAGTTTTGATGCCGAAAAAGTCGTTTTTCTATTTGTAAAGGTGAATTTGAACTTTCAGAGTTTACGATAATTATTATCTTTGCATTTGAACTCTTATGCATACTAAAATATTATTTTGATACTTGTTTTTTATATAACATTTTATTTAGGTACATTGAGAATATTTTTGGGGTTAATATATTCCCACTAGCCACAAATCCTTACACGTTTAGTGACATCTTGGTTTAATGGTTCAATTATTTTGTGACACTTTTTGATATCTCTCAATTCATAACTCTATAATTGTTTCTATTTTAAAATTTCATATTGAATGAAAATATATTTGACATAGTTTCGTTTCAATAATAATTCATGGCTGCAAAATACATTTTTGAGCATATTACGTTGGACACATAATTGGGCCAAATTATGTGGCAAGCATGCTAAAAAAAACTTCGGTTGAAAATTGAACCCACTTTCGCAAGATGAATAGATAACGACATTATGAGAAAGACTTCCTGAAGGATTGCTTCCATTCGATATACTTTTGACGCCGAAAAAGTCGTTTTGCTATTTCTAAAGGTAAATTTTGAACTTTCAGATTTTAAGATAATTATTACCTTTGCATTTGAACTCTTATGCATATTTAAATATTATTTTGATACTTGTTTTCTATATAAAACTTTATTTAGGTACATTGAGAATATTTTTTGGGTTAATATATCCCCACTAGCCATAAATCCTTTCACGTTTAGTGAGATCTTGGTTTAATGGTTTGATTATTTTGTGACACTCTTTGATATCTCTCAATTTATAACTCTATAATTGTTTCTATTTTAAAAATTCATATTGAATGAAAATATGTTTGACTATCGTTTCGTTTCGATAATAATTCATGGTCGCAAAACACATTTTTGAGCACATTACGTTGGCCACATAATTGGGCCAAATTATATGGCAAGCATGCTAAAAAAACTTTGGTTGAAAATTGGACTCACTTTCACACGATGAATAGATAATGACTTTATGAGAAAGACTTCCTGAAGGCTTGCTTCTATTCGATATACTTTTGACGTCGAAAAAGTCGTTTTGCTATTTCTAAAGGTGAATTTTTGACTTTCAGATTTTACGATAATTATTACCTTTACATTTGATCTCTTATGCATATTTAAATATTATTTTGATACTTGTTTTTTTTTATGTAAATCTTTATTTATGTACATTGAGAATATTTCTGGGTTAATATATTCCCACTAGCCACAAATCCATACACGTTTAGTGACATCTTGGTTTAATGGTTCGATTATTTTGTAACACTTTTTGATATCTCTCGATTCATAACTCTATAATTGTTTCTATTTTAAAATTTCATATTGAATGAAAATATATTTGACTATAGTTTCATTTCGATAATAATTCATGGCTACAAAATACATGTTTGAGCACATTACGTTTGCCACATAATTGGGCCAAATTATGTGGCAAGCATGCTAAAAAACTTTCGGTTGAAAATTGGACCCACTTTTGCACGATGAATAGATAATGACGTTATGAGAAACACTTCCTGAAGGTTGCTCCCATTCGATATAGTTTTGACGCTGAAAAAGTCATTTTGCTATTTCTAAAGGTAAATTTTGAACTTTCAGATTTTACGATAATTATTACCTTTGCATTTGAACTCTTTTGCATATTTAAATATTTTTTTGATACTTGTTTTTTATGTAACACTTTATTTAAGTACATTTTAAATATTTTTGGGGTTAATATATCCCCATTAACCACAAATCCTTACACGTTTAGTGACATCTTGGTTTAATAGTTCGATTATTTTGTGACACTCTTTGATATCTCACAATTCATAACTCTATAATTGTTTCTATTTTATAATTTCATATTGAATTGAAATATATTTGACTGTAGTTTCGTTTCGATATAAAGTTGAAATGTCCCGTTCTTATTGATTAAAAATGTTCCATATTAATTGATTTCGTTGCGAGGTTTTGACCTCTATATGAGATGTTTTTCAAAGACTGCATTCCTTTTAAAACAAACCATAACCTTTATTTCATCAATAAAGGTTTAAAAAGCTTTAAGTAGATTATCAAATAATGATAATCTAAAATATCATGTTTACACACGACCATTACATAATGGTTTACAATACAAATATGTTACAACAAAATAAGTTTCTTGAATGCAGTTTTTACACAATATCATACAAGCATGGACTCCAAATCTCGTCCTTATTTAAGTATGCGACAGCAGAAGCTCTTAATAATCACCTGAGAATAAACATGCTTAAAACGTCAACAAAAATGTTGGTGAGTTATAGGTTTAACCTATATATATCAAATCATAATAATAGACCACAAGATTTCATATTTCAATACACATCCCATACATAGAGATAAAAATCATTCATATGGTGAACACCTCGTAACCGACATTAACAAGATGAATATATAAGAATATCCCCATCATTCCGGGACACCCTTCGGATATGATATAAATTTCGAAGTACTAAAGCATCCGGTACTTTGGATGGAGTTTGTTAGGCCCAATAGATCTATCTTTAGGATTCACGTCAATTAGGGTGTCTGTTCCCTAATTCTTAGATTACCAGAGTTAATAAAAAGGGGCATATTCGATTTCGATAATTCAACCATAGAATGTAGTTTCACGTACTTGTGTCTATTTTGTAAATCATTTATAAAACCTGCATGTATTCTCATCCCAAAAATATTAGATTTTAAAAGTGGGACTATAACTCACTTTCACAGATTTTTACTTCGTTGGGAAGTAAGACTTGGCCACTGGTTGATTCACGAACCTATAACAATATATACATATATATCAAAGTATGTTCAAAATATATTTACAACACTTTTAATATATTTTGATGTTTTAAGTTTATTAAGTCAGCTGTCCTCGTTAGTAACCTACAACTAGTTGTCCACAGTTAGATGTACAGAAATAAATCGATAAATATTATCTTGAATCAATCCACGACCCAGTGTATACGTATCTCAGTATTGATCACAACTCAAACTATATATATTTTGGAATCAACCTCAACCCTGTATAGCTAACTCCAACATTCACATATAGAGTGTCTATGGTTGTTCTGAAATATATATAGATGTGTCGACATGATAGGTTGAAACATTGTATACGTGTCTATGGTATCTCAAGATTACATAATATACAATACAAGTTGATTAAGTTATGGTTGGAATAGATTTGTTACCAATTTTCACGTAGCTAAAATGAGAAAAATTATACAATCTTATTTTACCCATAACTTCTTCATTTTAAATCCATTTTGAGTGAATCAAATTGCTATGGTTTCATATTGAACTCTATTTTATGAATCTAAACAGAAAAAGTATAGGTTTATAGTCGGAAAAATAAGTTACAAGTCGTTTTTGTAAAGGTAGTCATTTCAGTCGAAAGAACGACGTCTAGATGACCATTTTAGAAAACATACTTCCACTTTGAGTTTAACCATAATTTTTGGATATAGTTTCATGTTCATAATAAAAATAATTTTCTCAGAATAACAACTTTTAAATCAAAGTTTATCATAGTTTTTAATTAACTAAGCCAAAACAGCCCGCGGTGTTACTACGACGGCGTAAATCCGGTTTTACGGTGTTTTTCGTGTTTCCAGGTTTTAAATCATTAAGTTAGCATATCATATAGATATAGAACATGTTTTTAGTTGATTTTAAAAGTCAAGTTAGAAGGATTAACTTTTGTTTGCGAACAAGTTTAGAATTAACTAAACTATGTTCTAGTGATTACAAGTTTAAACCTTCGAATAAGATAGCTTTATATGTATGAATCGAATGATGTTATGAACATCATTACTACCTTAATTTCCTTGGATAAACCTACTGGAAAAGAGAAAAATGGATCTAGCTTCAACGGATCCTTGGATGGCTCGAAGTTCTTGAAGCAGAATCATGACACGAAAACAAGTTCAAGTAAGATCATCACTTGAAATAAGATTGTTATAGTTATAGAAATTGAACCAAAGTTTGAATATGATTATTACCTTATATTAGAATGATAATATACTGTAAGAAACAAAGATTTCTTGAGGTTGGATGATCACCTTACAAGATTGGAAGTGAGCTAGCAAACTTGAAAGTATTCTTGATTTTATGTAACTAGAACTTGTAGAATTTATGAAGAACACTTAGAACTTGAAGATAGAACTTGAGAGAGATCAATTAGATGAAGAAAATTGAAGAATGAAAGTATTTGTAGGTGTTTTTGGTTGTTGGTGTATGGATTAGATATAAAGGATATGTAATTTTTTTTTCATGTAAATAAGTCATGAATGATTACTCATATTTTTGTAATTTTATGAGATATTTCATGCTAGTTGCCAAATGATGGTTCCTACATGTGTTAGGTGACTCACATGGGCTGCTAAGAGCTGATCATTGGAGTGTATATACCAATAGTACATACATCTAAAAGCTGTGTATTGTACGAGTACGAATACGGGTGCATACGAGTAGAATTGTTGATGAAACTGAACGAGGATGTAATTGTAAGCATTTTTGTTAAGTAGAAGTATTTTGATAAGTGTATTGAAGTCTTTCAAAAGTGTATAAATACATATTAAAACACTACATGTATATACATTTTAACTGAGTCGTTAAGTCATCGTTAGTCGTTACATGTAAGTGTTGTTTTGAAACCTTTAGGTTAACGATCTTGTTAAATGTTGTTAACCCAATGTTTATAATATTAAATGAGATTTTAAATTATTATATTATCATGATATTATGATATATAATATATCTTAGTATGATATATATACAGTTAAATGTCGTTACAACGATAATCGTTACATATATGTCTCGTTTCGAAATCATTAAGTTAGTAGTCTTATTTTTACATATGTATTTCATTGTTAATACACTTAATAATATATTTACTTATCATTTAACATAACTAACCAAGTGTATCAATATCTTAATATGATTCATATGTACCTAGTAAGACGTTGTTATAACGATAATCGTTATATATATCGTTTTCGAGTTTCTTAAATTAATAGTCTCATTTTTATGTATATAACTCATTGTTAAAATACCTAATGAGATACATACTTATAATAAAATCATGTTAACTATATATATAACCATATATATGTCATCGTATAGTTTTTACAAGTTTTAACGTTCGTGAATCACCGGTCAACTTGGGTGGTCAATTGTCTATATGAAACCTATTTCAATTAATCAAGTCTTAACAAGTTTGATTGCTTAACATGTTGGAAACACTTAATCATGTAAATAACAATTTCATTTAATATATATATAAACATGGAAAAGTTCGGGTCACTGCAGTACCTACCCGTTAAATAAATTTCGTCCCGAAATTTTAAGCTGTTGAAGGTGTTGACGAATCTTCTGGAAATAGATGCGGGTATTTCTTCTTCATCTGATCTTCACGCTCCCAGGTGAACTCGGGTCCTCTACTAGCATTCCATCGAACCTTAACAATTGGTATCTTGTTTTGCTTAAGTCTTTTAACCTCACGATCCATTATTTCGACGGGTTCTTCGATGAATTGAAGTTTTTCGTTGATTTGGATTTCATCTAACGGAATAGTGATATCTTCTTTAGCAAAACATTTCTTCAAATTCGAGACGTGGAAAGTGTTATGTTCAGCCGCGAGTTGTTGAGGTAACTCAAGTCGGTAAGCTACTGGTCCGATACGATCAATAATCTTGAATGGTCCAATATACCTTGGATTTAATTTCCCTCGTTTACCAAATTGAACAACGCCTTTCCAAGGTGCAACTTTAAGCATGACCATCTCTCCAATTTCAAATTCTATATCTTTTCTTTTAATGTCAGCGTAGCTCTTTTGTCGACTTTGGGCGGTTTTCAACCGTTGTTGTATTTGGATGATCTTCTTGGTAGTTTCTTGTATAATCTCCGGACCCGTAATCTGTCTATCCCCCACTTCACTCCAACAAATCGGAGACCTGCACTTTCTACCATAAATTGCTTCAAACGGCGCCATCTCAATGCTTGAATGGTAGCTGTTGCTGTAGGAAAATTCTGCTAACGGTAGATGTCAATCCCAACTGTTTCCGAAATCAATAACACATGCTCGTAGCATGTCTTCAAGCGTTTGTATCGTCCTTTCGCTCTGCCCATTAGTTTGTGGATGATAGGCAGTACTCATGTCTAGACGAGTTCCTAATGCTTGCTGTAATGTCTGCCAGAATCTTGAAATAAATCTACCATTCCTATCAGAGATAATAGAGATTGGTATTCCATGTCTGGAGACGACTTCCTTCAAATACAGTCGTGCTAACTTCTCCATCTTTTCATCTTCTCTTATTGGCAGGAAGTGTGCTGATTTGGTGAGACGATCAACTATTACCCAAATAGTATCAAAACCACTTGCAGTCCTTGGCAATTTAGTGATGAAATCCATGGTAATGTTTTCCCATTTCCATTCCGGGATTTCGGGTTGTTGAAGTAGACCTGATGGTTTCTGATGCTTACCTTTGACCTTAGAACACGTCAAACATTCTCCTACGTATTTAGCAACATCGACTTTCATACCCGGCCACCAAAAATGTTTCTTGAGATCTTTGTACATCTTCCCCGTTCCAGGATGTATTGAGTATCTGGTTTTATGAGCTTCTCTAAGTACCATTTCTCTCATATCTCCAAATTTTGGTACCCAAATCCTTTCAGCCCTATACCGGGTTCCGTCTTCCCGAATATTAAGATGCTTCTCCGATCCTTTGGGTATTTCATCCTTTAAATTTCCCTCTTTTAAAACTCCATGTTGCGCCTCCTTTATTTGAGTAGTAAGGTTATTATGAATCATTATATTCATAGATTTTACTCGAATGGGTTCTCTGTCCTTCCTGCTCAAGGCATCGGCTACCACATTTGCCTTCCCCGGGTGGTAACGAATCTCAAAGTCGTAATCATTCAACAATTCAATCCACCTACGCTGCCTCATATTCAGTTGTTTCTGATTAAATATGTGTTGAAGACTTTTGTGGTCGGTATATATAATACTTTTGACCCCATATAAGTAGTGCCTCCAAGTCTTTAATGCAAAAACAACTGCGCCTAATTCCAAATCATGCGTCGTATAATTTTGTTCGTGAATCTTCAATTGTCTAGACGCATAAGCAATCACCTTCGTTCGTTGCATTAATACACAACCGAGACCTTGCTTTGATGCGTCACAATAAATCACAAAATCATCATTCCCTTCAGGCAATGACAATATAGGTGCCGTAGTTAGCTTTTTCTTCAATAACTGAAACGCTTTCTCTTGTTCATCATTCCATTCAAATTTCTTCCCTTTATGCGTTAATGCAGTCAAGGGTTTTGCTATTCTGGAAAAGTCTTGGATGAACCTTCTGTAGTAACCAGCTAGTCCTAAAAACTGGCGTATGTGTTTCGGAGTTTTGGGGTTTCCCACTTTTCAATAGTTTCTATCTTTGCCGGATCCACCTTAATACCTTCTTTGTTCACTATGTGACCGAGGAATTGAACTTCTTCCAACCAAAATGCACACTTTGAAAACTTAGCGTACAATTCTTCCTTCCTTAATACTTCTAACACCTTTCTCAAATGTTCACCGTGTTCTTGGTCATTCTTTGAGTAAATAAGTATGTCATCAATGAAAACAATGACAAACTTGTCAAGGTATGGTCCACACACTCGGTTCATAAGGTCCATGAACACAGCTGGTGCATTAGTTAAACCAAACGGCATGACCATAAACTCGTAATGACCGTAACGTGTTCTGAAAGCAGTCTTTGGAATATCATCTTCTTTCACCCGCATTTGATGATACCCGGAACGTAAGTCAATCTTTGAATAAACAGACGAGCCTTGTAGTTGATCAAATAAGTCGTCGATTCTCGGTAGTGGGTAGCGGTTCTTGATGGTAAGTTTGTTCAACTCTCGGTAGTCGATACACAACCTGAATGTACCATCTTTCTTCTTGACAAACAAAACAGGAGCTCCCCACGGTGATGTGCTTGGTCGAATGAAACCATGCTCTAAAAGTTCTTGTAATTGGCTTTGCAGTTCTTTCATCTCGCTGGGTGCGAGTCTGTAAGGAGCACGAGCTATTGGTGCAGCTCCTGGTACAAGATCTATTTGAAATTCAACGGATCAATATGGGGTTAATCCCGGTAATTCTTTCGGAAATACATCGGAAATTCTTTTGCAATGGGAACATCATTGATGCTCTTTTCTTCAGTTTGTACTTTCTCGACGTGTGCTAGAACAGCATAGCAACCTTTTCTTATTAGTTTTTGTGCCTTCAAATTACTAAGAAGATGTAGCTTCGTGTTGCCCTTTTCTCCGTACACCATTAAGGGTTTTCCTTTTTCTCGTATAATGCGAATTGCATTTTTGTAACAAACGATCTCTGCTTTCACTTCTTTCAACCAGTCCATACAGATTATCACATCAAAACTCCCTAACTCTACTGGTATCAAATCAATCTTAAATGTTTCGCTAACCAGTTTAATTTCTCGATTCCGACATATATTATCTGCTGAAATTAATTTACCATTTGCTAATTCGAGTAAAAATTTACTATCCAAAGGCGTCAATGGACAACTTAATTTAGCACAAAAATCTCTACTCATATAGCTTCTATCCGCACCCGAATCAAATAAAACGTAAGCAGATTTATTGTCAATAAGAAACGTACCCGTAACAAGCTCCGAGTCTTCTTGTGCCTCTGCCGCATTAATATTGAAAACTCTTCCGCGGCCTTGTCCATTCGTGTTCTCCTGGTTCGGGCAATTTCTAATAATGTGGCCCGGTTTTCCACATTTATAACAAACTACATTGGCATAACTTGCTCCGACACTACTTGCTCCGCCATTACTCGTTCCGACACCATTTGTTCCTTTCGTTCTATTAACCCCTGGTCCGTAGACCTCACACTTCACCGCGCTATGACCATTTCTTTTACACTTGTTGCAAAATTTGGTGCAGAACCTCGAGTGATACTTTTCACACCTTTGGCATAGCTGCTTCTGATTGTTGTTGTTGTTGCGGTTATTATTGTTGTTGGGATGATTGTTGTAGTTACTGTTGTTGTTGTTGTTGTTGTTGTTGTTGTTGTTGTTGTTGTTGTTGTTGTTGGGCCGTTTGTTGTAGTTGCGATTGATGTTGCGATTGTTGGGATAATTGTTGCAATTGCTGTTGTTGTTGTATTGGTGATTCTTATCACCGTTTTCCTCCCACTTTCTTTTGACTTGCTTCACATTGGCCTCTTCAGCAGTCTGTTCTTTAGTTCTTTTTTCAATCTGGTTCACTAGTTTGTGACCCATTCTACATGCCTGTTGTATGGAGGCGGACTCGTGTGAACTTATATCTTCTTGGATTCTTTCCGGTAATCCTTTCACAAACGCGTCGATCTTCTCTTCCTCATCTTCGAATGCTCCCGGACACAATAGGCACAATTCTGTGAATCGTCTTTCATACGTGGTAATATCAAATCCTTGGGTTCGTAACCCTCTAAGTTCTGTCTTGAGCTTATTGACCTCGGTTCTGGGACGGTACTTCTCGTTCATCAAGTGCTTGAATGCTGACCACGGTAGTGCGTACGCATCGTCTTGTCCCACTTGCTCTAGATAGGTATTCCACCATGTTAACGCAGAACCTGTGAAGGTATGCGTAGCGTACTTCACTTTGTCCTCTTCAGTACACTTACTTATGGCAAACACCGATTCGACCTTCTCGGTCCACCGTTTTAATCCGATCGGTCCTTCGGTTCCATCAAATTCCAAAGGTTTGCAGGCAGTGAATTCTTTGTAGGTGCATCCTACACGATTTCCTGTACTGCTAGATCCAAGGTTATTGTTGGTATGTAGCGCAGCCTGTACTGCGGCTATGTTTGAAGCTAGAAAAGTACGGAATTCCTCTTCATTCATATTCACGGTGTGTCGAGTAGTCGGTGCCATTTCCTTCAAAATAGTCAAATGGAACAAGTTAATCATACAGAATATTAAGAGTAGTTAATAGTATTTCGTAGCATAATATGAACTCATTTATAAAAGCTTTTTCTTCATATTAGCGTTTTATAAGTTTAAATTCGGGTAGTACCTACCCGTTAAGTTCATACTTAGTAGCTAATATACAATTCAACTACTACAATTCTATATGAAAAACTGATTATAATAATATTTCGCGTTCAAACTTTTACACAATATTTTACAAACTTACAATACCGCTTATTTTACATATAGTATGAAATATAGCACACAATAAATTTGATACAAGATGGTTGTGAATATAATTCTAGCTAGTACACAAGTCGTTCAGCAAAGGCAATAAAGACACGTAATTCATACATCCAGAAACAAGTCATGCATTCTGGTTTTACTAGGATTACTTCCCATCCTTGGTCTTGTGGAACATAACCGTTATGGCCGTTGATAAGATAGCGTGTTGTAACGTCGTCAAAGGGACGAGGGTTACGTAATGTCCAACAGTCCCGTAACAATCTAAAAACCTCATTTCTTACCCCAATTACCGACTCCGTCACTTGTGGGAACGTTTTGTTTAATAGTTGTAGCCCGATGTTCTTGTTCTCACTTTGGTGAGAAGCGAACATTACTAATCCATAAGCATAACATGCTTCTTTATGTTGCATGTTAGCCGCTTTTTCTAAATCACGAAGTCCAATATTCGGATATATTGAGTCAAAATAATTTCTTAACCCATTGCGTAAAATAGCATTTGGGTTCCCCGCAATAAATGCGTCAAAGTAAACACATCGTAACTTATGGATTTCCCAATGTGATATCCCCCATCTTTCGAACGAAAGCCTTTTATAAACCAAGGCATTCTTGGAACGTTCTTCGAATGTCTTACAAACTGATCTCGCCTTAAATAGTTGTGCCGAAGAATTCTGACCAACTCTAGACAAGATTTCATCAATCATGTCTCCGGGTAGGTCTCTTAAAATATTGGGTTGTCTATCCATTTTGTGTTTTTATACTGTAAAATAGACAAGAGTTAGATTCATAAAAAAAATATTTATTAATACAAGCAATTTTTACATATATCATAAAGCATAAGCACACTATATTACATATATTACACCACACGAATACAACTATCTTATTCCGACTCTCTTGTTTCTTCTTCTTCTTCGGTTTTGGTTCGTTTTGCCAAGTTTCTAGGGATATATGATGTTCCCCTAATACGAGCTGTCGTTTTCCACAATGGTTTAGAAAAACCTGGTGGTTTAGAGGTTTCTGGGTCATTGTTACAACTTAAGGACTTCGGGGGTTGACGATACATATAAAGTTCATCGGGGTTGGAATTAGATTTCTCTATTTTTATGCCCTTTCCCTTATTATTTTATTTTACCTTTTTAAATTCAGTTGGGGTAATTTCTATAACATCATCGGAATTCTCGTCGGAATCCGATTCATCGGAGAATTGGTAATCCTCCCAATATTTTGCTTCCTTGACGGAAACACCATTGACCATAATTAACCTTGGTCGGTTGGTTGAGGATTTTCTTTTACTTAACCATTTAATTATTTCCCCCACCGGTTCTATTTCTTCATCCGGTTCCGATTCTTCTTCCGGTTCCGATTCTTCTTCCGGTTCCGATTCTTCTTCCGGTTACGACTCTTCTTCCGGTTCCTCTTCGGGAACTTGTGAATCAGTCCACGAATCATTCCAATTTACATTTGACTCTTCATTATTATTAGGTGAGTCAATGGGACTTGTTCTAGAGGTAGACATCTATCACATAATATCAAACGTGTTAAGAGATTAATATATCACATAATATTCACATGTTAAAAATATATCGTTTCCAACAAAATTTGTTAAGCAATCATTTTTCAAGTAAACACGGTCGAAGTCCAGACTCACTAATGCATCCTAACAAACTCGATAAGACACACTAATGTAAAATTCTGGTTCTCTAAGACCAACGCTCGGATACCAACTGAAATGTCCCGTTCTTATTGATTAAAAATGTTCCATATTAATTGATTTCGTTGCGAGGTTTTGACCTCTATATGAGACGTTTTTCAAAGACTGCATTCATTTTAAAACAAACCGTAACCTTTATTTCATCAATAAAGGTTTAAAAAGCTTTACGTAGATTATCAAATAATGATAATCTAAAATATCCTGTTTACACACGACCATTACATAATGGTTTACAATACAAATATGTTACAACAAAATAAGTTTCTTGAATGCAGTTTTTACACAATATCATACAAGCATGGATCCAAATCTCGTCCTTATTTAAGTATGTGACAGCGGAAGCTCTTAATAATCACCTGAGAATAAACATGCTTAAAACGTCAACAAAAATGTTGGTGAGTTATAGGTTTAACCTATATATATCAAATCATAATAATAGACCACAAGATTTCATATTTCAATACACATCCCATACATAGAGTTAAAAATCATTCATATGGTGAACACCTGGTAACCGACATTAACAAGATGCATATATAAGAATATCCCCATCATTCCGGGACACCCTTCAGATTTGATATAAATTTCGAAGTACTAAAGCATCTGGTACTTTAGATGGGGTTTGTTAGGCTCAATAGATCTATCTTTAGGATTCGCGTCAATTGGGGTGTCTGTTCCCTAATTCTTAGATTACCAGACTTAATAAAAAGGGGCATATTCGATTTCGATAATTCAACCATAGAATGTAGTTTCACGTACTTGTGTCTATTTTGTAAATCATTTATAAAACCTGCATGTATTCTCATCCCAAAAATATTAGATTTTAAAAGTGGGACTATAACTCACTTTCACAGATTTTTACTTCGTCGGGAAGTAAGACTTGGCCACTGGTTGATTCACGAACCTATAACAATATATACATATATATCAAAGTATGTTCAAAATATATTTACAACACTTTTAATATATTTTGATGTTTTAAGTTTACTAAGTCAGCTGTCCTCGTTAGTAACCTACAACTAGTTGTCCACAGTTAGATGTACAGAAATAAATCGATAAATATTATCTTGAATCAATCCACGACCCAGTGTATACGTATCTCAGTATTGATCACAACTCAAACTATATATATTTTGGAATCAACCTCAACCCTGTATAGCTAACTCCAACATTCACATATAGAGTGTCTATGGTTGTTCCGAAATATATATAGATGTGTCGACATGATAGGTCGAAACATTGTATACGTGTCTATAGTATCTCAAGATTACATAATATACAATACAAGTTGATTAAGTTAAGATTGGAATAGATTTGTTACCAATTTTCACGTAGCTAAAATGAGAAAAATTATACAATCTTGTTTTGCCCATAACTTCTTCATTTTAAATCCATTTTGAGTGAATCAAATTGCTATGGTTTCATATTGAACTCCATTTTATGAATCTAAACAGAAAAAGTATAGGTTTATAGTCAGAAAATTAAGTTACAAGTCGTTTTTGTAAAGGTAGTCATTTCAGTCGAAAGAACGACGTCTAGATTACCATTTTAGAAAACATACTTCCACTTTGAGTTTAACCATAATTTTTGGATATAGTTTCATGTTCATAATAAAAATCATTTTCTCAGAATAACAACTTTTAAATCAAAGTTTATCATAGTTTTTAATTAACTAACCCAAAACAGCCCGCGGTGTTACTACGACGGCATAAATCCAGTTTTACGGTGTTTTTCGTGTTTCCAGGTTTTAAATCATTAAGTTAGCATATAATATAGATATAGAACATGTGTTTAGTTGATTTTAAAAGTCAAGTTAGAAGGATTAACTTTTGTTTGCGAACAAGTTTAGAATTAACTAAACTATGTTCTAGTGATTACAAGTTTAAACCTTCGAATAAGATAGCTTTATATGTATGAATCGAATGATGTTATGAACATCATTACTACCTTAAGTTCCTTGGATAAACCTACTGGAAAAGAGAAAAATGGATCTAGCTTCAACGGATTCTTGGATGGCTCGATGTTCTTGAAGCAGAATCATGACACGAAAACAAGTTCAAGTAAGATCATCACTTGAAATAAGATTGTTATAGTTATAGAAATTGAACCAAAGTTTGAATATGATTATTACCTTGTATTAGAATGATAACCTACTATAAGAAACAAAGATTTCTTGAGGTTGGATGATCACCTTACAAGATTGGAAGTGAGCTAGCAAACTTGAAAGTATTCTTGATTTTATGTAACTAGAACTTGTAGAATTTATGAAGAACACTTAGAACTTGAAGATAGAACTTGAGAGAGATCAATTAGATGAAGAAAATTGAAGAATGAAAGTGTTTGTTGGTGTTTTTGGTCGTTGGTGTATGGATTAGATATAAAGGATATGTAATTTTGTTTTCATGTAAATAAGTCATGAATGATTACTCATATTTTTGTAATTTTATGAGATATTTCATGCTAGTTGCTAAATGATGGTTCCCACATGTGTTAGGTGACTCACATGAGCTGCTAAGAGCTAATCATTGGAGTGTATATACCAATAGTACATACATCTAAAAGCTGTGTATTGTACGAGTACGAATACGGGTGCATACGAGTAGAATTGTTGATGAAACTGAACGAGGATGTAATTGTAAGCATTTTTGTTAAGTAGAAGTATTTTGATAATTGTATTGAAGTCTTTCAAAAGTGTATAAATACATATTAAAACACTACATGTATATACATTTTAACTGAGTCGTTAAGTCATCGTTAGTCGTTACATGTAAGTGTTGTTTTGAAACCTTTAGGTTAACGATCTTGTTAAATGTTGTTAACCCAATGTTTATAATATTAAATGAGATTTTAAATTATTATATTATCATGATATTATGATATATAATATATCTTAGTATGATATCTATACAGTTAAATGTCGTTACAACGATAATCGTTACATATATGTCTCGTTTCGAAATCATTAAGTTAGTAGTCTTATTTTTACATATGTATTTCATTGTTAATACACTTAATAATATATTTACTTATCATTTAACATAATTAACCAAGTGTATCAATATCTTAATATGATTCATATGTACCTAGTAAGACGTTGTTATAACGATAATCGTTATATATATCGTTTTCGAGTTTCTTAAATTAATAGTCTCATTTTTATGTATATAACTCATTTTTAAAATACCTAATGAGATACATACTTATAATAAAATCATTTTAACTATATATATAACCATATATATGTCATCGTATAGTTTTTACAAGTTTTAACGTTCGTGAATCACCGGTCAACTTGGGTGGTCAATTGTCTATATGAAACCTATTTCAATTAATCAAGTCTTAACAAGTTTGATTGCTTAACATGTTGGAAACACTTAATCATGTAAATAACAATTTCATTTAATATATATATAAACATGGAAAAGTTCGGGTCACTACAAAAGTCATGGCCACAAAACACATTTTTGAGCACATTACGTTGGCCACATAATTGGGCCAAATTATGTGGCACTCATGCTAAAAAAACTTCGGTTGAAAATTAGACACACTTTTGCACTATGAATAGATAACGACGTTATGAGAAAGACTTCTTGAAGGCATGCTTCTATTCGATATCGTTTTGAAGCCGAAAAAGTCATTTTACGATTTCTATAGGTGAATTTTAAACTTTCAGATTTTACGAAATTTATTACCTTTGCATTTGAACTCTTATGCATATTTAAATATTATTTTGATACTTATTTTTTATGTAAAACTTTTTTAGGTACATTGAGAATATATTTGGGGTTAATATATCCCCACTAGCCACAAATCCTTACACGTTTAGTGACATCTTGGTTTAATGGTTCGATTATTTTGTGACACTCTTTGATATCTCTCAATTCATAACTCTACAATTGTTTCTATTTTAAAATTTCATATTGAATGAAAATATATTTGACTATAGTTTCGTTTTGATGATAATTCATGGCCGCAAAACACATTTTTGAACACCTTACGTTAGCCACATAATTGGGACAAATTATGTGGCAACCATGCTAAAACAACTTCAGTTGACAATTTGACCCACTTTCGCACGATAAATAGATAACGACGTTATGAGAAAGAGTTCCCGAAGGCTTGTTTCCATTCGAAATAGATTTGATGCTGAAAAAGTCATTTTGCTATTTCTACAAGTGAATTTTGTACTTTTAGATTTTACGATAATTATTACCTTTACATTTGAACTCTTATGCATATTTAAATATTATTTTGATACTTTTTTTTATGTAACATTTTATTTAGGTACATTGAGAATATTTTTGGGGTTAATATATCTCCACTAGCCACAAATCCTTACACTTTTAGTGACATCTTGGTTTAATGGTTCGATTATTTTGTGACATCTTTTGATATCTTTCAATTCATAACTCTATAATTGTTTTTATTTTAGAATTTCATATTGAATGAAAATATATTTGACTATCATTCGTTTCGATAATAATTCATGGCTGCAAAACACATTTTTGAGCACATTACGTTGGGCACATAATTAGGCCAAATTATGTGGCAAGCATGCAATTGGACCCACTTTCGCATGATTAATAGATAATGATGTTATGAGAAAGTCTTCCTGAAGGCTTGCTTCCATTCGATATAGTTTTGACGCTGAAAAAGTCGTTTTGCTATTTCAAAAGTTGAATTTTGATTTTTTAGATTTTACGATAATTATTACCTTTGCATTTGAACTCCTATGCATATTTAAATATTAATTTGATACTTATTTTTTTTATGTAACACTTTATTTAGGTACATTGAGTATATTTTTGGTTTTAATATATCCTCACTAGCCACAAATCCTTACACGTTTAGTGAGATCTTGGTTTAATGGTTCGATTTTTTTGTGACACTTTTTAATAGCTCTCAAATCATAACTCTATAATTGTTTCTATTTTAAAATTTCATATTGAATGAAAATATATTTGCCTGTAGTATCGTTTCAATAATAATTCATGGCCGTAAAACGCATTTTTGAGCACATTACATTGGCCACATAATTGGGCAAATTATGTGGCAAGCATGCTAAAAAAATGTCGGTTAAAAATTGGACCCACTTTCGCACAAAGAATAGATAACGACGTTATGAGAAAGACTTCCTGAAGGCTTGCTTCCATTCAAAATAGTTTTGACGCCGAAAAAGTTGTTTTGCTATTTCTAAAGGTGAATTTTGAAATTTCAGATTTTTCGATAATTATTACCTTTGCATTTGAACTCATATGCATATTTAATTATTATTTTCATACTTGTTTTTATTTAACACTTTATTTAGGTACATTGAGAATATTTTTGGGGTTAATATATCCCCACTAGCCACAAATACTTATGCGTTTAGTGACATCTTGATTTAACGGTTCGATTATTTTGTGACACTTTTTGATATCTCTCAATTTATAACCCTATAATTGTTTCTATTTTAAAATTTCATATTGAATGAAAATATATTTGACTATCATTCGTTTCGATAAAATTCAAGGCTGCAAAACAAATTTTTGAGCACATTACGTTGGGCACATAATTAGGCCAAATTATGTAGCAAGCATGCTAAAAAAACTTTGGTTGAAAATTAGACCCACTTTCGCACGATGAATAGATAACTGTATTAAGAGAAAGACTTCAAGAAGGCTTGTTTCCATTCGAAATAGTTTTGATGCAGAAAAAGTTCTTTTGCTATTTTAAAGGTGAATTTTGAAATTTCAGATTTTACGATAATTATTACCTTTGCATTTGAACTCTTATGCATATTTAAATATTATTTTGATACTTGTTTTTCATGTAATACTTTATTTAGGTACATTGAGAATATTTTTGGGTTAATATATTCCCACTAGCCACAATTCCTAACACGTTTAGTGACATCTTAGTTTAATGGTTCGATTATTTTGTGACACTTTTTGATATCTCTCAATTCATAACTCTATAATTGTTTCTATTTTAGAATTTCATATTGAATGAAAATATATTTGACTATCATTCGTTTCGATAATAATTCATGGCTGCAAAACACATTTTTGAGCACATTACGTTGGGCACATAATTAGGCCAAATTATTTGGCAAGCATGCTAAAAGAACTGCGGTTGAAATTTGGACCCACTTTCGCATGATTAATAGATAACAATATTATGAGAAATTCTTCCTGAAGGCTTGCTTCCATTCGATATCGTTTTGACGCCGAAAAAGTCGTTTTGCTATTTCTAAAGGTAAATTTTGAACTTTCAGATTTTACGATAATTATTACCTTTGCATTTGAACTCTTATGCACATTTAAATATTATTTTGATACTTATTTTTTATGTAACACTTTATTTAGGTACATTGAGAATATTTTTAGGATTAATATATCCCCACTAGCCACAAAAATTCTTACACGTTTAGTGACATCTTAGTTTAATAGTTCGATTATTTTTTGACACCTTTTGATATCTTTCAATTCATAACTCTATAATTGTTTTATTTTAGAATTTCATATTGAATGAAAATATATTTGTCTATCATTCGTTTCGATAAAATTCAAGGCTGCAAAACAAATTTTTGAGCACATTACGTTGGGCACATAATTAGGCCAAATTATGTGGCAAGCATGCTAAAAGAACTGCGGTTGAAAATTGGACCCACTTTCGCATGATTAATAGATAACGACATTATGAGAAAGTCTTCCTGAAGGCTTGCTTCCATTCGATATAGTTTTGACGCCGAAAAAGTCGTTTTGCTATTTCAAAAGGTTAATTTTGAATTTTTAGATTTTACGATAATTATTACCTTTGCATTTGAACTCTTATGTATATTTAAATATTAATTTGATACTTGTTTTTTTATTTAACACTTTTTTTAGGTACATTGAGAATATTTTTGGGTTTAATATATCCCCACTAGCCACAAATCCTTACACATTTAGTGAGATCTTGGTTTAATGGTTCGATTATTTTGTGACACTTTTTAATAGCTCTCAAATCATAACTCTATAATTGTTTCTATTTTAAAATTTCATATTGAATGAAAATATATTTTCCTGTAGTATTGTTTCAATAATAATTCATAGCCGTAAATCGTATTTTTGAGCACATTACATTGGCCACATAATTGGGCAAATTATGTGGCAAGCATGCTAAAAAAACGTCGGTTAAAATTTAGACCCACATTCGCACGATGAATAGATAACGACGTTATGAGAACTTCCTGGAGGATTGCTTCCATTCGAAATAGTTTTGACGCCGAAAAAGTTGTTTTGCTATTTCTAAAGGTGAATTTTGAACTTTCAGATTTTACGATAATTATTACCTTTGCATTTGAACTCATAAGCATATTTAATTATTATTTTCATACTTGTTTTTATGTAACACGTTATTTAGGTACATTGAGAATATTTTTGGGGTTAATATATCCCCACTAGCCACAAATCCTTATACGTTTAGTGACATCTTGGTTTAACGGTTCGATTATTTTGTGACACTTTTTGATATCTCTCAATTTATAACTCTATAATTGTTTGTATTTTAAAATTTCACATTGAATGAAAATATATTTGACTATGGTTTCGTTTCGATAGTAATTCATGGCCGTAAAACACATTTTTGAGCACATTACGTTGGCCACATAATTGGGCAAAATTATGTAGCAAGCATGCTAAAAAAACTTCGGTTGAAAATTAGACCCACTTTCACACGATGAATAGATAACTGCGTTAAGAGAATGACTTCATGAAGGCTTGTTTCCATTCGAAATAGTTTTGATGCAAAAAAAGTTCTTTTGCTATATTAGAGGTGAATTTTGAAATTTCAGATTTTATGATAATTATTACCTTTGCATTTGAACTCTTATGCATATTTAAATATTATTTTGATACTTGTTTTTTATGTAATACTTTATTTAGGTACATTGAGAATATTTTTGGGTTAATATATCCCCACTAGCCACAATTCCTAACACGTTTAGTGACATCTTAGTTTAATGGTTCAATTATTTTGTGACACTTTTTGATATCTCTCAATTCATAACTCTATAATTGTTTCTATTTTAAAATTTCATATTGAATGAAAATATATTTGACTATCGTTCGTTTCGATAATAATTCATGGCTGCAAAACATATTTTTGAGCACATTGCATTGGCCACATAATTGGGCCAAATTATGTGGCAAACATGCTAAAAAAACTTCGATTAAAAATTAGACCCACTTTCACACGATGAATAGATAACGACGTTATGAGAAAGATTTCCTGAAGGCTTGCTTCCACTTGATATCGTTTTGACGCCGAAAAAGTCGTTTTGCTATTTCAAAAGGTAAATTTTGTACTTTCAGATTTTACGATAATTATTACCTTTGCATTTGAACTCTTATGCATATTTAAATATTATTTTGGTACTTATTTTTTATGTAACACTTTATTTAGGTACATTGAGAATATTTTTAGGATTAATATATCCCCACTAGCCACAAAAATTCTTACACGTTTAGTGACATCTTAGTTTAATGGTTCGATTATTTTTTGACACCTTTTGATATCTTTCAATTCATAACTCTATAATTGTTTTATTTTAGAATTTCATATTGAATGAAAATATATTTGACTATCATTCGTTTCGATAAAATTCAAGGCTGCAAAACAAATTTTTGAGCACATTACGTTGGGCACATAATTAGGCCAAATTATGTGGCAAGCATGCTAAAAGAACTGCGGTTGACAATTTGACCCACTTTCGTACGATAAATAGATTGCGACGTTATGAGAAAGACTTCCTGAAGGCTTGTTTCTATTCGAAATAGTTTTGATGCTGAAAAAGTCATTTTGCTATTTCTAAAGGTGAATTTTGAACTTTCAGATTTTACGATAATTATTACCTTTACATTTGAATTCTTATGCATATTTAAATATTATTTTGATACTTATTCTTATATAACACTTTATTTAGGTACATTGAGAATATTTTTGGGGTTAATATGAAATGTCCCGTTTTTATTGATTAAAAACGTTCCATATTAATTGATTTCGTTGCGAGGTTTTGACCTCTATATGAGACGTTTTTCAAAGACTGCATTCGTTTTAAAACAAATCATAACCTTTATTTCATCAATAAAGGTTTAAAAAGCTTTACGTAGATTATCAAATAATGATAATCTAAAATATTCTGTTTACACACGACTTAACATAATGGTTTACAATACAAATATGTTACAACGAAATAAGTTTCTTGAATGCAGTTTTTACACAATATCATACAAGCATGGACTCCAAATCTTGTCCTTATTTAAGTATGCGACAACGGAAGCTCTTAATAATCAACTGAGAATAAACATGCTTAAAACGTCAACAAAAATGTTGGTGAGTTATAGGTTTAACCTATATATATCAAATCGTAACAATAGACCACAAGATTTCATATTTCAATATACATCCCATACATAGAGATAAAAATCATTCATATGGTGAACACCTGGTAACCGACATTAACAAGATGCATATATAAGAATATCCCCATCATTCCGGGACACCCTTCGGATATGATATAAATTTTGAAGTACTAAAGCATCCGGTACTTTGGATGGGGTTTGTTAGGCCCAATAGATCTATCTTTAGGATTCGCGTCATTTAGGGTGTATGTTCCCTAATTCTTAGATTACCAGACTTAATAAAAAGGGGCATATTCGATTTCGATAATTCAACCATAGAATGTAGTTTCACGTACTTGTGTCTCTTTTGTAAATCATTTGTAAAACCTGCATGTATTCTCATCCCAAAAATATTAGATTTTAAAAGTGGGACTATAACTCACTTTCACAGATTTTTACTTCGTCGGGAAGTAAGACTTGGCCACTGGTCGATTCACGAACCTATAACAAATATGTACATATATATCAAAGTATGTTCAAAATATATTTACAACACTTTTAATACATTTTGATGTTTTAAGTTCATTAAGTTAGTTGTCCTCGTTAGTAACCTACAACTAGTTGTTCAAAGTTAGATGTACAGAAAAAAAATTGATATATATTATCTTGAATCAATCCACGACCCAGTGTATACACGTCTCAGGCTAGATCACAACTCAAAGTATATATATTTTTGGAATAAACCTCAACCCTGTATAGCTAACTCCCACATTACTGCATATAGAGTGTGTATGGTTGTTCCAAATAATATATACACATGGGTCGATATGATATGTCAAAACATTTGCATATGTGTCTATGGTATCCCAAGATTACATAATATATTAGAATACATGTATAATACAATATAAGTTAGCTAGGATATGATTAATATAGATTTGTTACCAATTTTCACGTTGCTACAACAAGAAAAATTATCCAATCTTGTTTTACCCATAACTTCTTCATTTTAAATCCGTTTTGAGTGAATCAAATGGCTATGGTTTCATATTGAACTCTATTTTATGAATCTAAACAGAAAAAGTATAGGTTTATAGTCAGAATTATAAGTTACAAGTCATTTTTGTAAAGGTAGTCATTTCAGTCGAAAGAACGACGTCTAGATGACCATTTTAGAAAACAAACTTCCACTTTGAGTTTAACCATGATTTTTGGATATAGTTTCATGTTCATAAGAAAAATCATTTTTCCAGAAGAACAACTTTTAAATCAAAGTTTATCATAGTTTTTAATTAACTAACCCAAAACAGCCCGCGGTGTTACTACGACGGCGTATGTCCGATTTTACAGTGTTGTTCGTGTTTCCAGGTTTTAAATCATTAAGTTAGCTTATCATATAGATATAGAACATGTGTTTAGTTGATTTTAAAAGTCAAGTTAGAAGGATTAACTTTTGTTTGTGAACAAGTTTAGAATTAACTAAACTATGTTCTAGTGATTACAAGTTTAAATCTTCGAATAAGATAGCTTTATATGTATGAATCGAATGATGTTATGAACATCATTACTACCTCAAGTTTTCTGGATAAGGCTACTGGAAATGAGAAAAATGGATCTAGCTTCAAAGGATCCTTGGATGGCTTGAAAGTTCTTGAAGCAGAATCATGACACTAAAAACAAGTTCAAGTAAGATTTCCACTCGAAATAAGATTGTTATAGTTATAGAAATTGAATCAAAGTTTGAATATGAGTATTACCTTGTATTATAAAGATATCTTACTGTAAATAAGAAAGATTTCTTGAGGTTAGATGATCACTCTACAAGATTGGAAGTAAGCTAGCAAACTTGGAAGTATTCTTGATTTTATGAAACTAGAACTTGTAGAATTTATGAAGAACACTTAGAACTTGAAGATAGAACTTGCGAGAGATCAATTAGATGAAGAAAATTGAAGAATGAAAGTGTTTGTAGGTGTTTTTGGTCGTTGGTGTATGGATTAGATATAAAGGATATGTAATTTTGTTTTCATGTAAATAAGTCATGATTGATTACTCATATTTTTGTAATTTTATGAGATATTTCATGCTAGTTTTCAAATGATGGTTCCCACATGTGTTAGGTGACTCACATGGGCTGCTAAGAGCTGATCATTGGAGTGTATATACCAATAGTACATACATCTAAAAGCTGTGTATTGTACGAGTACGAATACGGGTGCATACGAGTAGAATTGTAGATGAAACTGAACGAGGATGTAATTGTAAGCATTTTTGTTAAGTAGAAGTATTTTGATAAGTGTCTTGAAGTCTTTCAAAAGTGTATGAATACATATTAAAACACTACATGTGTATACATTTTAACTGAGTCGTTAAGTCATCGTTAGTCGTTACATGTAAGTGTTGTTTTGAAACCTTTAGGTTAACGATCATGTTAAATGTTGTTAACCCAATGTTTATAATATCAAATGAGATTTTAAATTATTATATTATCATGATAATATGATGTATGAATATCTCTTAATATGATATATATACATTAAATGTTGTTACAACGATAATCGTTACATATATGTCTCGTTTCAAAATCATTAAGTTAGTAGTCTTGCTTTTATATATGTAGTTCATTGTTAATATACTTAATGATATGTTTACTTATCATAATATCATGTTAACTATATATATATATATATATATATATATATATATATATATATATATATATATATATATATATATATATATATATATATATATATATATATATATATCCATATATATGTCATCATATAGTTTTTACAAGTTTTAACGTTCGTGAATCACCGGTCAACTTGGGTGGTCAATTGTCTATATGAAACCTATTTCAATTAATCAAGTCTTAACAAATTTGATTGCTTAACATGTTGGAAACACTTAATCATGTAAATAACAATTTCATTTAATATATATAAACATGGAAAAGTTCGGGTCACTACAGTACCTACCCGTTAAATAAATTTCTTCCCGAAATTTTAAGCAGTTGGAGGTGTTGACGTATCTTATGGAAATAAGTGCGGGTATTTCTTCTTCATCTGATCTTCTTGTTCCCAGGTGAACTCGGGTCCTCTACGAGCATTCCATCGAACCTTAACAATTGGTATCTTGTTTTGTTTAAGTCTTTTAACCTCACGATCCATTATTTCGACGGGTTCTTTGATGAATTGAAGTTTTTCGTTGATTTGGATTTCGTCTAACGGAATAGTGAGATCTTCTTTAGCAAAACATTTCTTCAAATTCGAGACGTGGAAAGTGTTATGTACAGCCGCGAGTTGTTGAGGTAACTCAAGTCGGTAAGCTACTGGTCCGACACGGTCAATAATCTTGAATGGTCCAATATACCTTGGATTTAATTTACCTCGTTTACCAAATCGAACAACGCCTTTCCAAGGTGCAACCTTAAGCATGACCATCTCTCCAATTTCAAATTCTACATCTTTTCTTTTAATGTCGGCGTAGCTCTTTTGTCGACTTTGGGCGGTTTTCAACCGTTGTTGAATTTGGATGATCTTCTCGGTAGTTTTTTTGTATTATCTCCGGACCCGTAATCTGTCTATCCCCCACTTCACTCCAACAAATTGGAGACCTGCACTTTCTACCATAAAGTGCTTCAAATGGCGCCATCTCAATGCTTGAATGGTAGCTGTTGTTGTAGGAAAATTCTGCTAACGGTAGATGTCGATCCCAACTGTTTCCGAAATCAATAACACATGCTCGTAGCATGTCTTCAAGCATTTGTATCATCCTTTTGCTCTGCCCATCAGTTTGTGGATGATAGGTAGTACTCATGTCTAGACGAGTTCCTAATGCTTGCTGTAATGTCTGCCAGAATCTTGAAATAAATCTGCCATCCCTATCAGAGATAATAGAGATTGGTATTCCATGTCTGGAGACGACTTCTTTCAACTATAGTCGTGCTAACTTCTCCATCTTGTCATCTTCTCTTATTGGCAGGAAGTGTGCTGATTTGGTGAGACGATCAACTATTACCCAAATAGTATCAAAACTACTTGCAGTCCTTGGCAATTTAGTGATGAAATCCATGGTAATGTTTTCCCATTTCCATTCCGGGATTTCGGGTTGTTGAAGTAGACCTGATGGCTTCTGATGCTCAGCTTTGACCTTAGAACACGTCAAACATTCTCCTACGTATTTAGTAACATCGGCTTTCATACCCGGCCACCAAAAATGTTTCTTGAGATCCTTGTACATCTTTCCCGTTCCAGGATGTATTGAGTATCTGGTTTTATGAGCTTCTCTAAGTACCATTTCTCTCATATCTCTAAATTTTGGTACCCAAATCCTTTCAGCCCTATACCGGGTTCCGTCTTCCCGAATATTAAGATGCTTATCCGATCCTTTGGGTATTTCATCCTTTAAATTTCCCTCTTTTAAAACTCCTTGTTGCGACTCCTTTATTTGAGTAGTAAGGTTATTGTGAATCATTATATTCATAGATTTTACTCGAATGGGTTCTCTGTCCTTCCTGCTCAAGGCGTCGGCTACCACATTTACCTTCCCCGGGTGGTAACGAATCTTAAAGTCGTAATCATTCAACAATTCAATCCACCTACGCTGCCTCATATTCAGTTGTTTCTGATTAAATATGTGCTGAAGACTTTTGTGGTCGGTATATATAATACTTTTGACCCCATATAAGTAGTGCCTCCAAGTCTTTAATGCAAAAACAACCGCGCCTAATTCCAAATCATGCGTCATATAATTTTGTTCGTGAATCTTCAATTGTCTAGACGCATAAGCAATCACCTTCGTTCGTTGCATTAATACACAACCGAGACCTTGCTTTGATGCGTCACAATAAATCACAAAATCATCATTCCCTTCAGGTAATGACAATATAGGTGCCGTAGTTAGCTTTTTCTTCAATAACTGGAACGCTTTCTCTTGTTCATCATTCCATTCAAATTTCTTCCCTTTATGCGTTAATGCAGTCAAGGGTTTTGCTATTCTGGAAAAGTCTTTGATGAACCTTCTGTAGTAACCAGCTAGTCCTAAAAACTGGCGTACGTGTTTCGGAGTTTTCGGGGTTTCCCACTTTTCAACAGTTTCTATCTTTGCTGGATCCACCTTAATACCTTCTTTGTTCACTATGTGACCAAGGAATTGAACTTCTTCCAACCAAAATGCACACTTTGAAAACTTAGCGTACAATTCTTCCTTCCTCAATACTTCTAACACCTTTCTCAAATTTTCACCGTGTTCTTTGTCATTCTTTGAGTAAATAAGTATGTCATCAATGAAAACAATGACAAACTTGTCAAGGTATGGTCCACACACTCGGTTCATAAGGTCCATGAACACAGCTGTTGCATTAGTTAAACCAAACGGCATGACCATAAACTCGTAATGACCGTAACGTGTTCTGAAAGCAGTCTTTGAAATATCATCTTCTTTCACCCGCATTTGATGATACCCGGAACGTAAGTCAATCTTTGAATAAACAGACGAGCCTTGTAGTTGATCAAATAAGTCGTCGATTCTGGGTAGTGGGTAGAGGTTCTTGATATTAAGTTTGTTCAACTCTCGGTAGTCGATACACAACCTGAATGTACCATCTTTGTTCTTGACAAACAAAATAGGAGCTCCCCACGGTGATGTGCTTGGTCGAATGAAACCACGCTCTAAAAGTTCTTGTAATTGGCTTTGCAGTTCTTTCATCTCGCTGGGTGCTAGTCTGTAAGGAGCATGAGCTATTGGTGCAGCTCCTGGTACAAGATCTATTTGAAATTCAACGGATCGATGTGGGGGTAATCCCGGTAATTCTTTCAGAAATACATCGGGAAATTCTTTTGCGACTGGAACATCATTGATGCTCTTTTCTTCAATTTGTACTTTCTCGACGTGTGCTAGAATGGCATAGCAACCTTTTCTTATTAGTTTTTGTGCCTTCAAATTACTAATAAGATGTAGCTTCGTGTTGCCCTTTTCTCCGTACAACATTAAGGGTTTTCCTTTTTCTCGTATAATGCGAATTGTATTTTTGTAACAAACGATCTCTGCTTTCACTTCTTTCAACCAGTCCATACCGATTATCACATCAAAACTCCCTAACTCTACTGGTATCAAGTCAATCTTAAATGTTTCGCTAACCAGTTTAATTTCTCGATTCCGACATATATTATCTGCTGAAATTAATTTACCATTTGCTAATTCGAGTAAAAATTTACTATCCAAAGGCGTCAATGGACAACTTAATTTAGCACAAAAATCTCTACTCATATAGCTTCTATCCGCACCCGAATCAAATAAAACGTAAGAAAATTTATTGTCAATAAGAAACGTACCTGTAACAAGCTCCGGGTCTTCCTGTGCCTCTGCCGCATTAATATTGAAAACTCTTCCACGGCCTTGTCCATTCGTGTTCTCCTGGTTCGGGCAATTTCTAATAATGTGGCCCGATTTTCCACATTTGTAACAAACTACATTGGCATAACTTGCTCCGACACTACTTGCTCCACCATTACTCGTTCCGACATCATTTGTTCCTTTCGTTCTGTTAACCCCTGGTCCGTAGACCTCACACTTCGCCGCGCTATGACCATTTCTTTTACACTTGTTGCAAAATTTGGTGCAGAACCCCGAGTGATACTTTTCACACCTTTGGCATAGCTGCTTCTGATTGTTGTTGTTGTTGTTGCGGTTATTATTGTTGTTGGGATGATTGTTGTTGTTGTTGTTGTTGTTGTTGTTGTTGTTGTTGTTGTTGTTGTTGTTGTTGTTGTCATTGCTGTTGTTGCTGTTGTTGTTGTTGTTGGGCCGTTTGTTATAGTTGCGATTGATGTTGCGATTGTTGGGATAGTTGTTGCGATTATTGTTGTAATTACTGTTGTTGTTGTATTGGTGATTCTTATCACCGTTTTCCTCCCATTTTCTTTTGACTTGCTTCACATTGGCCTCTTCAGCAGTCTGTTCTTTAATTCTTTCTTCAATCTGGCTCACTAGTTTGTGAGCCATTCTACATGCCTGTTGTATGGAGGCGGGCTCGTGTGAACTTATATCTTCTTGGATTCTTTCCGGTAATCCTTTCACAAATGCGTCGATCTTCTCTTCCTCATCTTCGAACGCTCCCGGACACAATAGGCATAATTATGTGAATCGTCTTTCGTACGTGGTAATATCAAATCCTTGGGTTTGTAACCCTCTAAGTTCTGTCTTGAGCTTATTGACCTCGGTTCTGGGATGGTACTTCTCGTTCATCAAGTGCTTGAATGCTGACCACGGTAGTGCGTAAGCATCATCTTGTCCCACTTGCTCTAGATAGGTATTCCACCATGTTAACGCAGAACCTGTGAAGGTATGCGTAGCGTACTTCACTTTGTCCTCTTCAGTACACTTACTTATGGAAAACACCGATTCGACCTTCTTGGTCCACCGTTTCAATCCGATCGGTCCTTCGATTCCATCACATTCCAAAGGTTTGCAGGCAGTGAATTCTTTGTAGGTGCATCCTACACGATTTCCTGTACTGCTAGATCCAAGGTTATTGTTGGTATGTAGCGCAGCCTGTACTGCAGCTATGTTTGAAGCAAGAAAGGCACGAAATTCCTCTTCGCTCATATTCAAGATGTGTCGAGTAGTCGGTGCCATTTCCTTCACAATAGTCAAATGAAACGAGTTAATCATATAGAATATCAAGAGTAGTCAATAGTATTTCGTAGCGTAATATGAACTTATTTATAAAAGCTTTTTCTTCATATTAGCGTTTTATAAGTTTAAATTCGGGTAGTACCTTCCCGTTAAGTTCATACTTAGTAGCTAATATACGATTCAACTACTACAATTCTATATAAAAAACTGATTATAACAATATTTCGCGTTCAAACTTTTACACAATATTTTACAAACTTACAATACCGCTTATTTTACATATAGCATGAAATATAGCACACAACAACTTTGATACAAGATAGTTGTGAAGATAATTCTAGCTAGTACACAAGTCGTTCAGCAAAGGCAATAAAGACACGTAATTCATACGTCCAGAAACTAGTCATGCATTCTGGTTTTACTAGGACTACTTCCCATCCTTGGTCTTGTGGAACATAACTGTTATGGCCATTGATAAGACAGCGTGTTGTAACGTCGTCAAAGGGACGAGGGTTATGTAATGTCCAACAGTCCCGTAACAATCTAAAAACCTCATTTCTTACCCCAATTACCGACTCCGTCACTTGTGGGAACGTTTTGTTTAATAGTTGTAGCCCGATGTTCTTGTTCTCACTTTGGTGAGAAGCGAACATTAATAATCTGTAAGCATAACATGCTTCTTTATGTTGCATGTTAGCCGCTTTTTCTAAATCACGAATTCCTATATTCGGATATATTGAGTCAAAATAATTTCTTAACCCGTTGCGTAAAATAGCATTTGGGTTCCCCGCAATATATGCGTCAAAGTAAACACATCGTAACTTATGGATTTCCCAATGTGATATCCCCCATCTTTCGAACGAAAGCCTTTTATAAACCAAGGCATTCTTGGAACGTTCTTCGAATGTCTTACAAACTGATCTTGCCTTAAATAGTTGTGCCGAGGAATTCTGACCGACTCTAGACACTTTTTGATATATCTCAATTGATAACTCTATAATTGTTTCTATTTTAGAATTTCATATTAAATGAAAATATATTTGACTATCGTTCGTTTCAATAATAATTCATGGCTGCAAAACACATTTTTGAGCACATTACATTGGGCACATAATTAGGCCAAATTACGTGGCAAGCATTAAAAGAACTTCGGTTGAAAATTGGACCTACTTTCGCATGATTAATAGATAATGACGTTATGAGAAAGTCTTCCTGAAGGCTTGCTTCCATTCGATATAGTTTTGACGCCGAAAAAGTCGTTTTGCTATTTCAAAAGGTGAATTTTGTACTTTCAGATTTTACGATAATTATTACCTTTACATTTGAACTCTTATGCATATTTAAATATTAATTTGATACTTGCTTTTTATGTAACACTTTATTTATGTACATTGAGAATATTTTTAGGGTTAATATATCCCCACTAGCCGCAAATCCTTACACGTTTAGTGACATATTGGTTTAATGGTTCGATTATTTTGTGACACTTTTTAATATCTCTCAAATCATAACTCTATAATGGTTTCTATTTTAAAATTTCATATTGAATGAAAATAAATTTTACTATAGTATCGTTTAATAATTCATGGCCGCAAAACATTTTTTTTGAGCACATTACATTGGCTACATAATTGGGCTAAATTATGTGGCAATTATGCTAAAAAAACATCGGTTGAAAATTGGATCCACTTTTGCATGATGAATAGGTAACGATGTTGTGAGAAAGACTTCATGAAGGCTTGCTTCCATTCGAAATAGTTTTGACGCCGAAAAAGTTGTTTTTCTATTTCTAAAGGTGAATTTTGAACTTTCTGATTTTACGATAATTATTACCTTTGTATTTGAACTCAATTGCATATTTAATTATTATTTTCATACTTGTTTTTATGTAACACTTTATTTAGGTACGTTGAGAATATTTTTGGGGTTAATATATCCCCACTAGCCACAAATCGTTACACGTTTAGTGACATCTTGGTTTAACGGTTTGATTATTTTGTGACACTTTTTAATATCTCTCAATTCATAATTCTATAATTGTTTCTATTTTAAATTTTCATATTGAATGAAAATATATTTGACTATAGTATAGTTTTGATAATAATTCATGGGCGCAAAACACCTTTTTGAGCACATTACGTTGGCCACATAATTAGGCAAAATTATGTGCAAGCATGCTAAAAAAAACTTTGGTTGAAAATTAGACCCACTTTCGCACGATGAGAAGCTAACGACGTTAAGAGAAAAACTTCATGAAGGCTTGTTTCCATTTGAAATAGTTTTGACGCAGAAAAAGTTCTTTTACTATTTCTAAAGGTGAAATTTGAAATTTCAGATTTTACGATAATTATTACCTTTGCATTTGAACTCTTATGCATATTTAAATATTATTTTGATACTTTTTTTTATGTATTACTTTATTTAGATACGTTGAGAATATTTTTGGGGTTAATATATCCACACTATGTAATGACCCGAACTTTTACATAATTATATATATTAAATGATATCTAATATTAACGTGATTAAATGTTTCCAACATGTTAAGCAATCAAACTTGTTAAGACTTGATTATTTGTTATGAGTTTCATGTTGACAATTGACCACCCAAGTTGACCGGCGATTCACGAACGTTAAAACTTGTAAAAATGACAAGATGTTATATATATATATATATATATATATATATATATATATATATATATATATATATATATATATATATATATATATATATATATATATGGTTAAAATGAGATTATGTTATGTAAGAATCTCACTAGGTATATTAACAATGTGTGATATACATAAAAATGAGAATACTGAATTATGAAACTCGAAACGATACATATAACGATTATCGTTATAACAACGTCTTACTAAATACATATGTATCATATTAAGATATTGTTACACTATATTTAACATGATAAAATGATAATTATATATATCATTAAGTATATTAACAATGAACTACATATGTAAAACAAGACTACGAACTTAAGAATTTTGAAACAATATATATATATATATATATATACGTAACAATTATCATTGTAATAGTATTTTAACATATATATATATATATATATATATATATATATATATATATATATATATATATATATATATATATATATATATATATATATGAATATATGATGTTAAGATATATTTATACACCATTTTATTATGATAACATAACAATTTAACATCTTATATAAGTATTATAACAATGGATTAGTTACATTTAACAAGATCGTTAACTTAAAGGTTTCAAAACAACACTTTCATGTAACGACTAACGGTGACTTAACGACTCAGTTAAAATGTATATACATGTAGTGTATTAATATGTATTAGTACACTTTTGAAAGACTTCAAGACACATATCAAAAGTACTTCTACTTAACAAAAATGCTTACAATTACATCCTCATTCATTTTCATCAACAATTCTACTCGTATGCACCCGTATTCGTACTCGTACAATACACAGCTTCTAGATGTATATACTATTGGTATATACACTTCAATGATCAGCTCCTTAGCAGCCCATGTGATATCTCACAAAATTACAAAAAAATTACTATTGGTATAAACATGTGGGAACCATCATTTGGCAACTAGCATGAAATATCTCACAAAATTACATAAAATATTATAAATCATTCATGAATTATTTACATGAAAACAAACTTACACATCCTTTATATCTATTCCATATACCATCGACCAAAAACACCTACAAACACTTTCATTCTTCAATTTTCTTCATCTAATTGATCTCTCTCAAGTTCTATCTTCAAGTTCTAAGTGTTCTTCATATATTCTATAAATTCTAGTTTCATAAAACCAAGAACACTTTTAAGTTTGCAAGATTACTTCCAAGCTTTCTAATCCATTCTAAGTAATCATCCAAGATCAAGAAACCTTTGTTACTTACAGTAGGTTATCTCTCTAATTCAAGGTAATACTCATATTCAAACTTTGATTCAATTTCTATAACTATAACAATCTTAATTCGAGCAGAAATCTTACTTGAACTTGTTTTCGTGTAATGATTCTACTTCAAGAACTTTCAAGCCATCCAAGAATCTTTTGAAGCTAGATCATTTCTTGTCACTTCCAGTATGTTTAACTACTAAACTTAAGGTAGTAATGATGTTCATAACATCATTCGATTCATACATATAAAGCTATCTTATTCGAAGATTTAAACTTGTAATCACTGGAATATAGTTTAGCTAATTCTAAACTTGTTCGCAAATAAAGTTAATCCTTCTAACTTGAAATTTAAAATCAACTAAACATGTGTTCTATATCTATATGATATGCTAACTTAATGATTTAAAACCTGGAAACACGAAGAACAGCGTAAAACCGGACATACGCCGTCGTAGTAACACCGCGGGCTGTTTTGGGTTAGTTAATTAAAAACTATGATAAAATTTGATTTAAAAGTTGTTCTTCTGGGAAAATGATTTTTCTTATGAACATGAAACTATATCCAAAAATCATGGTTAAACTCAAAGTGAAAGTATGTTTTCCAAAATGGTCCCCAAGACGTCGTTCTTTCGACTGAAATGATTACCTCTTATAATATTGACTTGTAACCTGTATTTTCGACTATAAACTTATACTTTTTATGTTTAGATTCATAAACTTAAGTTCAATGTTAAACCATAGCAACTTGAATCACTCAAAACGGATTTGAAACGAAGAAATGACGGGTAAAACAAAATAGGATAAATTTGCTAGTTTTAGCTACGAAAATTTTGTAACAAATCTTGACTAAACATATCCTAACTAAATTATATTTTATTATACATATTATGAAATCTTGGGATATCATAGACACGTATACAATGTTTTGACATATCATATCGACCCATCTATATATATATTTCGGAACAACCATCACGTTCCATTAGAAATTCAGCATGACTTACTGTAATATAATCACGTTGGCCAAGTGTCATTATATTATACTAACTCATACTCAAATTCTTAACACTTCTCCAGCATTCATTCATAATTTATACCTAGGTTTTACAAAATTTTCCAATATAATGTAATACAGATAGCACGAAGAGGTATGTTATTTTGGACGAGAATTTTTATGAATATATCTTCAGAAATATCAAAGATATTTATGAGGATATTTTGGAATTTCTAAGTTCGAAAGTTGATGAAGAAAAAATTTTCCGCAAGATTTTAACATGAGTATGGAGCAAGATATTCGTTGAAGGTTTCATCGGATCCAGAATTACCTGAATTCTTTGAATATATGGTATGGTCCTTGTATTTTGCCTTGGTCTCTTTCATGGTTTGCTCAATCCGTTTTTCATTACTAAATTTTCTATCGAGCGTTCCTAACACTCCCTTCTTTATCATCAAACTTTTGACCGTTTAGACCATCTATAATTTTTCTGTTTCCTCTGCATTTAATGCTACTATATCTGAATCATCAGTTATCAATCCGAGGTGGTTTAAGGAGAATGGTGTTTTTAGATGATTAGATGCTGATTGTAATCATCAAGATACAAAGGATATTTAAGATGAAATCAAGTTACAAAGGATGTTTAAGATGAAATCAGGTTACAAAGGATGTTTAAGATGAAATCAAGTGGCAAACTTGAAGAATTGTTTTGTTTCATATGTTATAATCAGTATTTTAATTCATTTTAATTGTCCAATGTTAGTAGTCCACAGTTGATAGTCCACAGTTAACGGTCCAATAATTCATATATAGCTTAATATATAATATTCGAATTAATTAATACGTATCGTGACCCGTGTACACGTCTCATACTCGATCACAACTCAAAGTATATATATTATTGTAGAATTAACCTCAACCCTGTATAGCGAACTCGTGCATTATAGCATATAGAGTGTCTATGTTTATTCCAAATAATATATATAGATGCGTCGATATGTCAAAACCTTGTATACGTGTCCCGATATTTAAAGTGCGTAAAATAAATAACAGAAATTAAATGACGATAAATAAAATTGCGAGAATATAAATTGCGATAAATAAATTGCAATAAATAAAATGTAATCAGTTAGCTAGGAACAATTAGCTAGGAACAGTTAGCTAGGAACAGTTAGCGCGGATTCTTAGTTAATTTGTTTTTTCTAACAAATTTTATTTGTCCAATGTTTTCTTCATTATGCCACTTGTTGGGTTTCTGTTAAGTCACAATCCAAATATGAAATTGAATAAAAATGGTTATTCTGTGGTTAACGGATTTGTATATATTGTGGATGTAAGTAGGATAGTAAATGACTGTTGAATCAGATTCGAAGAATGTACAGTGTAACTTATTAATGTGAAATCTAAATATTCCTTGGGTATTACCTACCCGTTAAAATATTTTCACCATTAACAGTTTGTACAAAATAATTTTTAATTACAATCTTTATGAAAACATATATACATATATGTTTTCTTCAGATGTAATCATGGATTTAATGAGTCAATATGATATTAGACTCATTTGATTTACCATTGGAACAAGAATATATAATCTCTAAAACATTAGAGATTACATAATCGCCATGAAGAACGAAGACAACTGATGTAGAACGGTACGTAGAACGATGATTATACTCAAGGTACAGAATGAGATGTTGAGGCATGGATTATTGTTGGTACTGGTGCTGTTATTGATGGTACTGTGGGTGCCGGTGATATTGCTGAAGCTGTTAAGTTTTGCACCATATTCTCCAAATTGATTACTCGAGCGCGAAGTTCGTTAATTTCTTCTATTATTCCTGGATGATTGTCAGTCAGAACGAGCTGATGAATAAGGTTTAGAATTTTAGATAGAAGATAATCGTGACGAGCTATCCTGGAGATGAGACTAAAAATGGTGTTTCAAACTGGTTCGCCTGTAAGTGCTTCAGGTTCTTCGCCAAGATTTCAGGTTAGTGGGTGGAAAGGATCGCCTTCTTCTTATCTCCATTGATTAAGTCGACTACGAACCCATCCCCATTTCATCCAAAATAGGTGATGGCTAAGTGGTTGATCCATTCCGGTTACGCTGCTTTCGGAGCTCGAGTGGGAATCTATATCGGAATAGCTGTCAGAATCCGAGGAACTTGAACTAGTTGCGAGTTCCATCTTGTACGGTCGGATAGAGGATTTTCGATATGAAATGATTTTTGGATATCGGATGATATTCTAATTACATAGAATACCTATATATAATATAGAAGATACCGTAGAATACTGAGGAACTTTCGGAAACTGTCAGGCAAAGTTTACAATAACAGATATGCTAGGATATAAATTTATCTATAAACTATCTATGCAATAAGTGCAGGAAGTCATGTCTTGACTTAGGAATGATAAGCCGGAAATTTTCCACTAGGAATGATAAACAATACTTATAATATGCAGCTAAGGTCGAAGTCCAGACTCACTAATGCATCCTAACAACTATCAGTTAGACACACTAATGCAAGACCTGATTCGCTAGGACCAACGCTCTGATACCAACTTTAACAACCCGTCCTAATCCTCCTGGACGAATTCATCAACATTTGGTCCCATTGCGAGGTACTGTCCTAAATATGCTATGAATGACTCCAAGTAATATCTTTAAAATGAGCAAATGCATAGCGGAAGGTTTCTTTCATACCTAAGAATAAACATGCTTATAAGTGGCAACCAAAAGGTTGGTGAGTTCATAGGTTTATCATAACTATCATTTCAATATTTTAATTGACCACAAGATTTCCGTATATAAATATATGTACACTCGCAAGTAGGGCTGTTAACGAACCGAACTCGAGTCGAGCAGTAAGAAGTTGATCTCGGCTCGTTCGATTTTTACTATGTTCGAACTCGACTCGAGCTCGATAATAAATTTCATTATTTGATCGAGTTCGAGCTCGAATATAATTTCTTTGCTCGAACTCGAATTCGATATTCGTTTAAATTTTTAAGTTTGATGATCACAAGTTAGCTCAAACTCGAACTCAATTAAGCTCGAACTCGAGCTCGATTTCGAACTTAATTTAGCTTGAACTCGAATTCGTTTATGCTCATTTATGATTAATTTATAGCTAAAAACTTAGTTAATATGATATTATAAAAATTAACTAAAAATTTTGAACTTAATTATATTGAACAAGAACATACTATTAAAAAATGCACTTTAATTATTTTAAAAAGATGAGTTTGCTTAGCATTGTATTTATACTTGAGTACACTTTTCTAAGTTTCTTCTTTCATCCAATGTGGGATGGGATCAAGTTTCTTTGTTTCTTATAACTAAATTTTTTTGGTTACTAAAATTTTTCATCTCTGTATCTTTTGCAAATATAGTTTTTGTGTTAATATAATTACTCTTTATATTATTATAGCACAACTTTTTTATTGTTTATGGCAATTCTTTATTTTAAAAAAGTATCTTCCTAATTTTACACTAAAATATTTATCACTTGTTATTATTATTATGACCTCCGTGAGAACGTTTTAAATACTCAGTGAATTGATATTGATATCACTATAATTTGAATTCATTATCATTATGTGAATTGGTATCATTATTAATTACATTCTATAATTTGAAAAGTCTATAAATAAGCTAAATACGAATTACATATACATAGAAAAAATTATAATATTTATTTATGGTTTTGCTATTTATATTTGTTATTAACAAACATAAATACAATACAGAATGAAGGTAAGTTAAAGATTGCAATTTTAGTTCATAAATTATAAGAGGTAGTAGCTCAGTAAAGAAAATAAGAGGTTGTGTAATACGCAAAAGGATAGGAAGAAACAAATACGTGGAATAATTGGCTCAAGTGTGGTGTTGTAAAATGAATGAAATCAAGCAAGTGCGTTTTCAAACAGTAAGTAGAACCTCGATTCTTAAAATCACGTTTTCAACACCCGTACATGTGAAAAATTGCTTTTTAATTCAAAATTATCAAACGCACTTAACAAATTATTTACGTTTTAAAAACACACTAATCAAATAATCAGTTGCATAACGCTAATCCAAACACCCCCTTGATGCAAACTCAAAGAGCCGAGGTGAATGGGTTGTGATGGTTGTGAGTGGTGGTAATGGGTGATGATGGGTAGTGGCTGATGGTGCTGGTAGTGGATGGTGGTGGTGGTGGCGGCGGTAGTGGGTGGTGGTTGTGTTGGGGTAGTGGGTGGTGGTTGATGGTGTTAGATGTTGGTTGGTGGTGGTGGTGGATGATGGTGGTGGATGATGGTGGTGGATGGTGTTGGATGGTGGTAGTGGGTAGTGATGGCAGTGGGTGTGGGTGGTGGTCGTGGTGGTGGTGGCGAGTGGTTGGTAAAGGTGGGTGTTGGTGGCAGGTTACGGCGGTGGTGGGTAAAGGTGGCAGTTGGTGGTGGTAATGGGTGGTGGTTGATGGTGTTTGATGGTGGTGGTGGTAGTAGGTGGTAGTGGGTGGCGGTTGTGGTTAATGGTATTGGGTGTTGTGGCAGGTTGTGGTGGTGGTAGTTGGTGGGGGTGGTGTTTGATGGTGTTGGGTGTTGATCGTAATGGACGGTGACGATAGTGGATGGTGGTTGTGTTGGGGTAGTGGGTGGTGGTTGATGGTGTTAGGTGTTGGTTGGTATTGGGTCGTGGTGGTGGTGGATGATGGTGGTGGTGGTTGATGGTGGCAGTGGGTAGTGATGGCAGTAGGTGTGGGTGGTGGTCGTGGTGGCAGCGGCGAGTGGAATTGGGTGTTGGTGAAAGGTTGTGGCGGTGGTGGGTAAAGGTGGCAGTTGCTGGTGGTAATGGGTGGTAGTTGATGTTGTTTGATGGTGGTGGTGGTAGTAGGTGGTAGTGGGTGGTGGTTGTGGTTGATGGTATTGGGTGTTGTTGGTAGGTTGTGGTGGTGGTGGTACTGGTGGTAGTTGGAGGGGGGTGGTTGATGGTGTTGGGTGGTGGTTGATGGTGTAGGGTGTTAATGATAATGGGAGGTAGGTATTGGTGGTAGCGGGTGGTGATGGTGGGTAGTGGAGGCAGCGGTTGGTGCTGGTAGTGGGTGGTGATGGGTAGTGGCCGATGGTGTTAGGTGTTGGTAGTGCGTGGTGATGGTGGGTTACGGTGGTTGGTGGCGGTGGTTGTGGTGCGTGATTGGTGGTGGTGGTGGTATCGAATAGCTCGTTAAAAGTATGATATAAATTAAAAGTATGATATAAATTGATTATATACAAATATCACAAGAATAAAGTTTAATACAAATTCTATTAACTAAGGACTTTTGCTTGCTAAATTAATTAGTACTAAATAAATTATGTTTTTTTTTATTTTTAAAATAAACAATCTTAAATTAATAACTATCTACTTTTAAGTACAAAATATCAAACTTACATCAAAATTATCATATGCCTTAGTGGTAAGCACATGGGTAATGTATGCAAGAGGTCATGAGTTCAAATCTTGCATAGAGCTTTATTATATTTTTCTACCTGAATGAGCATAAACGAGTTTACGAACTATTCGAGCTATGTATGTTCGATTACTCGTTCGACTCTTAAACGAGTTTTCGAACGAGTCGAGCTATATATGTTCGATTACTCGTTCGATTATTAAATGAGTTTTCGAGCGAACCGAGTCGAATATTAACTTTTTCATACTCGACTCGTGAAATTAATCGAGCAATATTTTTTGTTCGAACTCGACTCGAGTTTAAACTCGTTAAAGCTTGAACTCGAAATAAACGAGCTCGAACTCGAGTAGCTCGTTGAAAGCTCGGTTCGTTAACAGCCCTACTCGCAAGTGTATAAAACCATTCTGCTTATGTTGAGGCCTCGGTAACCAACATTAACAATAATATAATAAGTCATTTTCGCAAAGATGGATACGTACACTCGCAAGTGTATAAATAATCCTCGAAGTACTAAACATCCGCCCACTAGCTCTTATGTCGAGTGCAGCCTACAGGATGGGGGTGTTAAGCCCGATAGATCTATCTTTAGGATTCGCGCTTACAAGCTCTTATAACATGTAACTGAATTACCTAGCACATCAATCCGCAGAATATCATTTTTAATCACTTGCTCTATTTCATAAAACATTTATAAAAGCAACGCATGTATTCTCAGCCCAAAAATATATATTGCAAAAGCAATTAAAAAGGGAGCAAATGAAACTCACCATACTGTATTTTGTAGTAAAAATACATATGACGATATTGAACAAGTGTAGGGTTGACCTCGGATTCACGAACCTATATCAGTTGTATATATTAAAACGTATAATTATCATGTAATAATAATCAAATCAGTTTATATATATTAATTATTAATTATATACTATATTACCTATTATAATATATTTGTTATTTCAAATGTTATATATATATATATATATATATATATATATATATATATATATATATATATATATATATATATATATATATATATATATATATATATATATATATATATATATATATATATATATATATATATGTTTCTTTTATATTAAAGTAGTAAATTAGATATACTTATGATATATGTAATAATTATATTTTTATATAAATATCTCTTATTTGTTAACAATAATAATTATGATTATACTAAAATAATAATAATAATACTAATATTGATATTGATAATAATAATTTTTATAGTAAAAAATAATAATAACAGTAGTGATAAAAATAATGATAATGTCTCTAAAAATAATATAATTGGTAGTAATAATAAAAATCCTAATGGTAATCAAAATGATAATTTTAATAGTCATGATAATAATAATACTTATATGATAATAATGTTAAGAATAATAATAATACTTATCTTAATAATAATGATAATAATAATAATAATAATAATAATAATAATAATAATAATAATAATAATAATAATAATAATAATAATAATAATAATAATAATAATAATAATAGTTCTAATAATATCAATAATAATTATAATAATCATTTTCATAAAAATAATAATAATAATAATAATAATAATAATAATGATACTGGTAATACTACCTCAAAGGAGTAGCCCTTTAAAAAAAATTCCCAAGTCCGGGTTTGAACCCGCGATGTCCCGCTAACCCGATAACGTCCTTAACCATTGAACCATCACTCCAACTGGTAATACTCGCGTTAATAAATATTTATTATGCACACAACAGATTTACATTTTCATAATAATTTTATCATCATCATCCTTTTCTTATCATCCTCATCAACTTAACAACATCATTGATCATCATAATTTCGTGCACCTCATCATCATTGTATCATGATCTTCATCATCATTCTATTACCGTGTATCACCATATCATCGTTTGTTTTATCGACACCACCATCGTTATTCAGGATATTGATCTACAAACATAAGCTCAAGTGAGGCCCATTTATACAAAAGGCTCACTAGTCCGTTTAAAGAGATTAATGGCCCTTGGCCCAATAAAAGCCCAGTAAAAGCCCAATCGTAAATACTTTTTCTGTTTCAGTCGATATGCAAAGGAACAAAGATTTTTAATTGCAAGTGGGATAGAAAAAAAAATATCTTCATCGTTATAATCGTATCCACCATTATCAATTCTTAATCATCATCATCCATAACATTAAGAACCGTAATAGTCATTTGATCCGAAACAGAAACACAGATCGTACTATAAAAATGATTTATTTTTGATGGTGGCTCGAGCTGTTGTAGCATCAACTACAAAGTAGCGAAATAAGGGTGACGAAGGTGGTGATGGTTGTTGGCTTGTAAAAGACACAAAAAGTAGTGGTTATTGAGGTTGTAGTGTGATGGTTTAGATGGGTTTACAATGGTGATTGATGAGGATGGTTGTGATCTTTACGATACGAAAACAGAAAATAAGTATAGCAGCTGTAGCGAATAATTTAGAGTTTGGTGATGATTTAAATGCGAAGCATGAAAGGGAGAGAAAACGCAGGTATAGCAGCAACAACAACAGACACAAATTGGTGGTTTGTTGTGGTTTTGATGGTAACGGAATAAAGATGGTAACTTTAACAGTTTGGGTTTCGAACGAGAAGAAAATGCAGGTGATGTCGATTAAGGTTAGGGGAGAGAGGAAGATAAATGGAGATGATGGTGGTTCAAAGGAGGTTGAGGGTGGTTGTGGGTAGCGGCAGGTGGTGTTGGCGAGTGACAAGGGTGGTGGATGGCGGTTGTATGAGGTGATGGATGTTAGAAGGTGAAGAGAAGTGATGGTGATTATGTGATCACTGAATTCTATATGTGCATACTACATTTACATACATCCAAATACAGTAATTGATTTTTAATAATATATATAATTTAATAATAATACTTTTAACATATGTAAATTGAAAATGTGGTAACACAGTTTAGCAGCCCCCAACTTTGGCTCTTTCTACCGACGATTTTAACATGTAGATTATATCTTGTCCATTTCTAAACAGTTAACGTATAAAAGTGTTCCTAAAAATTCCAAATTTTTAGTTTAAGTATATTTAATTATTTCAGTCATTACTTGCTTGAAACCTGATCAAAAAAGTTCGTTAATTATTTATTTTCTGTTCCATTTAACATGTACGGAGTACAAACATTTAATCTAAAAAAGTAAAAATATAATTATCAATCCTAAAATCTTCGTAATCGATTTACAGTTAAACTTTTATTTTAAATCTTCATGAACATGTATTATATCTATATTGTAACTAACGAAACGTCAACCGAGTGTTACTGACATTTATTAATTAGGCTCGAAATCACTTATTTTTAATATCTTCTCTTTCTATATATAAACAGTTTTTAAATAGCAAGTTTAACTTACCAATATATTATATATTTTTAAACTATTAGGTTTAATATAATTTTATATATTTACAAGTAGTATATATATATATATATATATATATATACATATATAATAATAGTTTTCATTACATCGCACATTTATTTTACATAATTAATTTTAATAACAACAACATATAATACTTCAAATTATATTTCAAATTATTATTTATATTTATATATACACATATCTATTTACAATTAATTGTTCGTGAATCGTCGAGAAAAGTCGAAAGGTAAATGAATGTATGAAAATAGTTCAAAATTTTTGAGACGCGACATAACAGACTTTTCTTATCGTGTAAAAATATTAAATCGTATCGAGAGTTTGGTTTAAAATTAGTCAAAATTTTCCGGGTCATGACACTTGAGTAAGTTATTATTCCAATTGTACATTCAGAGGCTGATGGTGGACCAGTAGATGAGGATTTGAACTTAAGTGATTTCTATCTTGAAGAAACAGATAATGATGGGTTTGTCATTCTAAGCAAATTATCTTCAGTATCTTCAGTCCCGAAAAATGTAGAGATTGTAGATGAAGGGAATCCTGATCCAGTAACTGAAAGTGATGATGAAATGGATTCTTCTGATGATGATGAAAACAATCTTTATGTTAATCCAAATGTTGATGATATCTTTGATCATATTGAAGATGATAATGCTCCAACTGATGATGCGACAAATCCTACTGATCATTCATCGAATTCTACACCTTCATCGAGTTCAAATCCAACAAATGCTAATGAAAGCTCAACTTCTGGTACATCTACATCAAATGAAACAGTGAATTCCAGATTCAAATACAACCATGGTATATTCTTTAAGAATCGGGAACAAAGATTGTTATTTGGAGTTGAACACGATTTCATTACTTTACGAAACACATTCATCGAGGAGAATGCTTACAATATCTTTCGCATTAACGAAACACCAAGGAGTAAAAGATTTACTTATATAGGTTCACGGTTGCTTCCAGCAAGTGAAAGAAACTGGTATGAGTTTATGTGGAGGAAACATATCAACAAAGATGAAGATGACTTTTGGCTTCAAAGAAAATATCGTATTACAGAAGTGTTGAATATTACTCGAGTCGGAGTAGAGATAAGTGAAAAGAAAGACGCCATCAGTCAGTTCCACGTTATTAGACAAGATGAGAAGGAATACAAGTTCACAGAAATAGATTTTCATAATCTAGATATGCTTGATATCATTCACATCTACAATTATCTCCGTATCATCACCATTCGACCTTTTGCTAAGGCTCAAGCTTTGGAAGCTGTGAAAAGATACATGATGGAGAAAATTGAACTGATGAGACGTGAAGATTTCCAAATTGGTCTCGAAGCTAATAGGAAAAAGATTCGAATAACATGTCCGAATCAATACACAGAGGGACTAAAGGATATGAGAATGTTTCAAATGCAATTCAAACCCGAAGGGTTTGTATTTGTGAATTCTCAGAAAGAAAAAGTGTTCATCCGCACTGAAGAGTTGAACAAATACTCAGATGGTACACTCAAGGCTGCACTGAAGTATCTTAAAATTCGTCAAAGCAAGTTTGATGATATTGACATGAAAATGGGTCTTGGAGAGTTTATAAAGCATATCAGAGATCGTATGAAGTTCCGGATCCGTACAAGACAATTTGAGATTCTTCGTGGCCAGAGAATGAGAAGGTATTTCAAAGAAATGGATGAATATCCATTACATGGGGGAGATCCAAGAAAAGCGTGGGGCGTCTGGAAACCTTCTAAGAAAATTTCTGAAAATCAAGTAGAAGTTTCAAAACCAGACGGCACACGATGGAAACTAACGTTTGGACCTCTCAAGATTACTCAATAGGATTATATTGTAAAGTTCACATTTAACACTAAGGGGGAGATTGTTAGGACCCCGAAGTTGTATAGTGTTAATGTGAAATAAGCTTAAATGAAGGTTCCTTAGAAGAGGGCTATATAAGGAACCTAAGTAGTCCTAATTAGATAGCCATTGCATTGTAACTGAGTTCTAGAAGCTGTGGAATATAATTTGTACTGATTCTCTCTCTTACCGAATCTCCTTCTCACCTACTGAATCTCATTCTATCTTATCGTTTCTCTCAATCTCAACATGATCTGACCTATCATTAATCGAGAAGGTGGTCGCAGAACTAAAAAGGGGATGGTTACAGCATTTAAAGAAATCGTCTAAAGCATAGGGCAATAGGTCAAGACAGGAAAAAGAATACCCGTGGCAAAAGAAAAGCGAATCAAAAGCAGGAGAAGCAGAAAAAACCATAAATATGGTAACAAGTGAGAGTGTAATGACAGAAACAAAAGAAGCCAAAGATTGGAAAAAAGTAAAAATCTCATTTGAAGCAAGTGAAAGGCAGTGGTTCAACAAGCCTATGATAATTAAAGGATACATCAAAAGTTGTAATCAGGAACTTAAGGGGTTGTGTGTAGACACTGGCTGCGACGTAGATATCATGTATGAACATTGCTATATGTCGCTACCTAGATCAGTCAAGTTGCAGCTAAAAAAGAAAGCAGTTACTTTGTTTGATTTTACTGGTGGACCGGTCTCATCATTAGGTACGGTTATAGTTGGATTGGAATTACGAGACGACAACAATGGTAATAAAAGAAGGGATGTTGAGATTGAATTTTCTATAGTCAGGTCGAAAGCTGAGCATAACGCACTATTAAGCAGGAATACCTTGCAAAAGCTAGGTGCTATACCGTCCACGATACATGGCCTATTAAAATTTCCAACAAAGCGGGAGTTGCAACTATAAAATCGGAAGTGGATAGGAAAGAAAGAATGATACAAACAGGCATAAGACGGAGAGGAAAAGATGCAGGGTCAAGTATACAGCAAGTGACTCAGATAATCGAAGAAACGCTATGCTCACAGGTACGCAAATATTCTAATTCGGTATCTGATGTTGCAAATCACAGTTTTTAGAAAAAAATAAAAGCGCCAATTTGTTTTTCAGTCAACTTACTTACTTTAAAAGTGTAAAAAATTAAGTTAGGCGCTTAATTACGCAATACGGGCGCATAAAACGGCGTTGTAATTACTTATTTTAAAGATATTATACAATATTATAAGACGCAGGGTTTGGAAAATCTTAGATAAGGTGTTAAAATGAACAAGAAAATCAAAAGAAAACGTGGAAAAAAGATCCGCAACCGCATCATGGGTTTAGCGAAAAAACGCAATCCAAAGAACAAGAAAGAAGCAGCACATGCAATGGTAGAAAAATTACCTAATACCAAAGAAGGGCAGCTTGTGATGCAAAAGCAAAATGCAGGGGTGCGCGCACATACAAAGCCAAAAAATGACTTACGCACAGCGTCAAAAATCAGTACAGCTGTAAAGAACGATGCGCGTGAAGAGCTCGCTATAAATCTAAGCGTGCGCACCCGAACATCTACTGGAATCATTCAAACATGGTTGTCAAGGAGAGGTAAATTACATACATAAAATAACAGCCAAGTTAAATATTTTACTCTAAGCTAAATTGAAATTTATTTTCGGACATTATATCGGCAGGAGGTTTATGGCATTTAAAACAACGACAATCGAGTGATTTGTGGAATAAACACCATACCAACAATAAACCTATGAAGATTGTTAGTGAAATTATTGAGGCAAGTGAAAAAGAGTCAAAGGGAAAAATGCCACGAAAGCAACACTGGGATAAAATGCAAGGAAACGATGGCACTGCCAGGTTAATAACGGTAAGGAAAAAGAATAACCCCAGAAATTATTGCGTGATGAATGACCCAGATAATGTGGTTACTGGGAAAAGCAACAAAAGGGGCACAAGGGCTTGAAAGTAAATTGGCAGGATGCGCCTTGCATGCGTAAAAATAAACGGCGCAAAAAAGCAAAAGATAGCAACACTAGGATTGATCACCCAGACATCTGTTGAAATTTTGTTATGTTTCTATTTCTGTCGTTTGAATTATTTTTTATAATAAATTGAATCATGCAATTTAAGCCTATAATTTGTGTATTTTTACATTTTGATTGATTGCATGCCCCTTAAGCTGCACAGGGACATACTCCGAGTCTCAAGTGGCATAGTTTAGTTTGCTTACTAATACTATTTTTAATGGTAACAGTAGTAAAACATTGGTTTGTTTCAAACGCTTGTATACCGCGCAAGACGGAGACTTGTAAAGTCATGACTATAAAATACAAGTTTGGTTACTTGTTAGTATCACGGACATTGGATTGTCCGGAAGACTCTTGAAATAAGCATTGGGTTGCTTATATGGACGGATTTGATATTAGTTTATCAATGCGTACAAAAAATTTTAATCTCAAGAGTATAATATGTATAAGCATTGGTTTGCTTTGATAAGATGTAAGAATAAAAGGATCATGCGTATATAGAAGGGTCGCTCTCGTCATATCCGAATGACATTTATTCATATGCTATAACACGCATACAAGTGCAAATATTTAAAGAAAAACCGCTTATAAATTTGCAAGTAAGTATAAAAGCATATAGCAAAATATATTAAAATATCCGAACAAAAAGTCTGACGATAAGTAGAAGAATACTTATATCAAAATGCCTTTAGCAAACAGAAAAACTCTTATACCGCAACGTCGTATAAGAAAAGGCAGATACCTAAAAAGGATAAAATTCTACTCTTACGCATGTCCTTTAAGATAAATATTTCCTACAAACATAATAATATACTAGGGGTGGCTTAATTGGAACGGTGCCCTACACTAAGGAGAATATACCATCCTCGCACACAGCGATCAGACGCATACCCTGCTTTAAAACATAAATAAATAAACATAGATATAGGGATGCGAAACCCTCAAACTGCTGAGCCCAACCGTCGCTGACTTAAACAACCTGGAGGCGGACAAACATTGTCCCTCCACTTCAAACCACATGCAAGCCTAAGCAAGCATTTCATCAACCACTTGGCGGGATGAAAAGTCCCCATTCTCAGCTAATTCCTCCAAACAAGGAATTCTCAAATTAGCTAAAGCCGCGCACGCCTCACCCCATTTCCCAGTGGCATCCTCCACAAGCTCATTTGAAATAGATACCGGGATAATGTTCGGTAAGGTAAGGTTTGATTTCACAACATCCCAGAAAAGAGACAGCTCATACGCACGCGCCGCTAGTATGGCTTGACCCAAAGGAACACGAACACTCGGGCAGGACATGATATGGTTAGCAATCTCAGGAAGACCAGATCTTAAAATCGAGTATTCAGTTGTGAGGCTTGAGCATTTGGCCTCAAGATCATCACGCTCACCAAAAACTGTTTGGTGCTTCGCGTCCAGCTCCTCAAAGTGTTTTTTAAGCTGGGAATTTTCAGATGATGCAGTACCAAGTTGTAATGCCAGATGATTCACTTGAGCCTCAAGATCAGCTCGAACAGTTTCCGAACGCTTAATTTCATTCATTAGACGCTGGCACTCACCCTCAAGACGAGTATTCCTATCCTCCACCTTCAAACGAGCTGCAACCTCCTGATGAAGTTGTTCAGATATATGTTGTGAATATGAAAAATACCTTAGTTTGTATTCAAAATCATAGGTTATAGGTCAAACTTTGGTGAAACTTATGAAAGTGATCATTTTCCATCATAAAAACAACATTTAATGATCATTTTTCTAAAAATACTTACACTTTGAGTTAAACCATGAAATTTTTATGTGTTAACATATTCATAAGAAATATCATTTTTCCAGAACATGAACTTCCAAATCAAAGTTCAAGATGGTTTTTAATTATCTAACCCAAAACAGCCCCCGGTTGCACTCCGACGACGTAGATTCAGTTTTTAAGATGTTCTTTGTAAAACCAAGTTATATCTTGTTAGGTTAGCATATCATTATGATATATTACAGGTTTTGAAGTGTTTTAAAAGTCAAGTTAGAAAGATCTATTTAGTTTGCAAACAAGTTTGAAATCATTCAAACTATGTTCTTGTTGTTAGAATTTTATACCACAAAATAAGATAGCTATATGAATATGAATTGAATAAGATTATGAACAAGGTTACTACCTCAAGTTACTTGGACAAAGTTACTGCAAAATATAAGAAATAATCTTGGAATCAAAGAGTGGTGGAGTTAGATCAAAAGGTTGGAAGTAAACTTCTTCAAATGGGTGGTTATTTTGATATGTTCTTGAAAGAGTTTTCTTATGGTGTTTAAGGCTTGTAATTGAAGCTAAATGATGGGGAAAATGCTTGGAGATGATCAAGTATGAAGTTAGGAGTATTTTGAGAGATAAATGAGGGTGTAGGTATGAGAAAATGGAGTGAAGAAATGGTGTTCATTTATAAAAACGTTTTTAGTTTATAAAAAAAGAAAAGGATTCCTAATTTTGTTTTCTTACTAATAATTCATACTACTTGAAAAATTCTAGTTACCTCATATCTAGGGCAGTAATAATGTTGATTAGGATGTTGATTTTATGTGTATATACCAATAGTAAATACGTATAGAAGCTGGGTATGATACGAGTATATATACCCTAGATATACGTATAGAAATCTTGAGGAAACGGAACGAGAATTCAAATATAGCTATCTTTTGTGAATATACTTATATTGTTTTATGTATTTAAGTCCTTAAAAAGTGATTAAATACATTATATATACGATACATGTATAAGCATTATAGATTATAAGTATATATATCAAAGAATGTTACGTATAGTTATCGTTTTGAAAACTTAAGTTAGTAGTTTCAAAATATACTTATAACTCATTGTCATTAGTACACAATGAGATGTTAAACCATCCTTAGATCATGTTAAATATATATAAATACATATATATACATAAACGTATAATTATCGTATGTTATATAGTTCGTGATATCATCGGTCATATTGGACGGTCAAACGTTGTGTAAAACTCTTTTCAAAAACACAAGTCTCAACAATTTGGATTGCTTATCATGTTGGTATGGTTTAATTTATGTAAATATTAATCTCATAAATATAATTTGGTCGGAAAATTCCGGGTCATTACACGATGAATAGATAACGACGTTATGAGAAAGACTTCCTGAAGGCTTCCTTCCATTCGAAATAGTTTTGATGCCGAAAAAGTCGTTTTTCTATTTGTAAAGTTGAATTTTGAACTTTCAGAGTTTACGATAATTATTATCTTTGCATTTGAACTCTTATGCATACTAAAATATTATTTTGATACTTGTTTTTTATATAACATTTTATTTAGGTACATTGAGAATATTTTTGGGGTTAATATATTCCCACTAGCCACAAATCCTTACACGTTTAGTGACATCTTGGTTTAATGGTTCAATTATTTTGTGACACTTTTTGATATCTCTCAATTCATAACTCTATAATTGTTTCTATTTTAAAATTTCATATTGAATGAAAATATATTTGACATAGTTTCGTTTCAATAATAATTCATGGCTGCAAAATACATTTTTGAGCATATTACGTTGGACACATAATTGGGCCAAATTATGTGGCAAGCATGCTAAAAAAAACTTCGGTTAAAAATTGAACCCACTTTCACAAGATGAATAGATAACGACATTATGAGAAAGACTTCCTGAAGGCTTGCTTCCATTCGATATACTTTTGTCGCCGAAAAAGTAAATTTTGCTATTTCTAAAGGTAAATTTTGAACTTTCAGATTTTAAGATAATTATTACCTTTGCATTTGAACTCTTATGCATATTTAAATATTATTTTGATACTTGTTTTCTATATAAAACTTTATTTAGGTACATTGAGAATATTTTTTGGGTTAATATATCCCCACTAGCCATAAATCCTTTCACGTTTAGTGAGATCTTGGTTTAATGGTTTGATTATTTTGTGACACTCTTTGATATCTCTCAATTTATAACTCTATAGTTGTTTCTATTTTAAAAATTCATATTGAATGAAAATATGTTTGACTATCGTTTCGTTTCGATAATAATTCATGGTCTCAAAACACATTTTTGAGCACATTACGTTGGCCACATAATTGGGCCAAATTATATGGCAAGCATGCTAAAAAAACTTTGGTTGAAAATTGGACTCACTTTCACACGATGAATAGATAATGACTTTATGAGAAAGACTTCCTGAAGGCTTGCTTCTATTCGATATACTTTTGACGTCGAAAAAGTCGTTTTGCTATTTCTAAAGGTGAATTTTTAACTTTCAGATTTTACGATAATTATTACCTTTACATTTGATCTCTTATGCATATTTAAATATTATTTTGATACTTGTTTTTTTTTATGTAAAACTTTATTTATGTACATTGAGAATATTTCTGGGTTAATATATTCCCACTAGCCACAAATCCATACACGTTTAGTGACATCTTGGTTTAATGGTTCGATTATTTTGTAACACTTTTTGATATCTCTCGATTCATAACTCTATAATTGTTTCTATTTTAAAATTTCATATTGAATGAAAATATATTTGACTATAGTTTCATTTCGATAATAATTCATGGCTACAAAATACATGTTTGAGCACGTTACGTTTGCCACATAATTGGGCCAAATTATGTGGCAAGCATGCTAAAAAACTTTCGGTTGAAAATTGGACCCACTTTTGCACGATGAATAGATAATGACGTTATGAGAAACACTTCCTGAAGGTTGCTCCCATTCGATATAGTTTTGACGCTGAAAAAGTCGTTTTGCTATTTCTAAAGGTAAATTTTGAACTTTCAGATTTTACGATAATTATTACCTTTGCATTTGAACTCTTATGCATATTTAAATATTTTTTTGATACTTGTTTTTCATGTAACACTTTATTTAAGTACATTTTAAATATTTTTGGGGTTAATATATCCCCATTAGCCACAAATCCTTACACGTTTAGTGACATCTTGGTTTAATAGTTCGATTATTTTGTGACACTCTTTGATATCTCACAATTCATAACTCTATAATTGTTTCTATTTTATAATTTCATATTGAATTGAAATATATTTGACTGTAGTTTCGTTTCGATATAAAGTTGAAATGTCCCGTTCTTATTAATTAAAAATGTTCCATATTAATTGATTTCGTTGCGAGGTTTTGACCTCTATATGAGATGTTTTTCAAAGACTGCATTCCTTTTAAAACAAACCATAACCTTTATTTCATCAATAAAGGTTTAAAAAGCTTTAAGTAGATTATCAAATAATGATAATCTAAAATATCCTGTTTACACACCACCATTACATAATGGTTTACAATACAAATATGTTACAACAAAATAAGTTTCTTGAATGCAGTTTTTACACAATATCATACAAGCATGGACTCCAAATCTCGTCCTTATTTAAGTATGCGACAGCAGAAGCTCTTAATAATCACCTGAGAATAAACATGCTTAAAACGTCAACAAAAATGTTGGTGAGTTATAGGTTTAACCTGTAGTGACCCGAACTTTTCCATGTTTATATATATTAATTGAGATTGATATTTACATGATTAAATGTTTCCAACATGTTAAGCAATCAAACTTGTTAAGACTTGATTAATTGAAATAGGTTTCATATAGACAATTGACTACCCAAGTTGACCGGTGATTCACGAACGTTAAAACTTGTAAAAACTATATGATGACATATATATGGTTATATATATAGTTAACATGATATTATGATAAGTAAACATATCATTAAGTATATTAACAATGAACTACATATGTAAAAACAAGACTACTAACTTAATGATTTTTAAACGAGACATATATGTAACGATTATCGTTGTAACGACATTTAAATGTATATATATCATATTAAGATATATTAATATATCATAATATCATGATAATATAATAATTTAACATCTCATTAGATATAATAAACAATGGGTTAACAACATTAATTGAGATCGTTAACTTAAAGGTTTCAAAACAACACTTACATGTAACGACTAACGATGACTTAACGACTCCGTTAAAATGTATATACATGTAGTGTATTTAGATGTATTAAAATACTTTTGGAAGACTTCAAGACATATATCGAAACACTCATACTTAACGAAAATGGTTACAGTTACTTTCCCATTCTTTTCTTTCATCAAGAATTCTAGTCGTATTCTTACCCGTATTATACACAGCTTCAAAACGTACTTACTATGGGTATATACCAATAGGAACTAGCATGGGATTCCACTCTTGATTATGTCATGTATGACTAATCAATTTTAACTTCTACCATGAGCTAGTCAACTAACTAGAACTCCTTTTAACCCCACTCACCACTCACCAATTAACACTCATCATTCACTCCATTTCACTTCCAAATCTCTTTCTAATTCTCTCTCAACACACCCACACTATTATGAACGTATTTTTCCAGTAGTTAATCATCATCTTCATCAAAAATCACTTCAAGAATCAAGCTATAATCATCATAGGAAGAACACTTCAAGAATACTTCAAAAATCCCTTCAAGTTTACTAATTTACTTCCAAGCTTTCTAATCCATTCCAAGTAATCATCTAAGATCAAGAAACCTTTGTTATATACAGTAGGTTATCTTTCTTATTCAAGGTAATATTCATATTCAAACTTTGATTCAATTTCTATAACTATAAACTATCTTAATTCGAGCAAAAATCTTACTTGAACTTGTTTTTGTGTCATGATCCTACTTCAAGAACTTTCAAGCCATCCAAGATCCTTTGAAGCTAGATCATTTCTTGTCACTTCCAGTAGGTTTACCTACTAAACTTGAGGTAGTAATGATGTTCATAACATCATTCGATTCATATATATAAAACTATCTTATTCGAAGGTTTAAACTCGTAATCACTAGAACATAGTTTAGTTAATTCTAAACTTGTTCGCAAACAAAAGTTAATCCTTCTAACTTGACTTTTAAAATTAACTAAACACATGTTCTATATCTATATGATATGCTAACTTAATGATTTAAAACCTGGAAACACGAAAAACACCGTAAAACCGGATTTACGCCGTCGTAGTAACACCGCGGGCTGTTTTGGGTTAGTTAATTAAAAACTATGATAAACTTTGATTTAAAAGTTGTTATTCTGAGAAAATGATTTTTATTATGAACATGAAACTATATCCAAAAATTATGGTTAAACTCAAAGTGGAAGTATGTTTTCTAAAATGGTCATCTAGACGTCGTTCTTTCGACTGAAATGACTACCTTTACAAAAATGACTTGTAACTTATTTTTCCGACTATAAACCTATACTTTTTCTGTGTAGATTCATAAAATACAGTTCAATATGAAACCATAGCAATTTGATTCATTCAAAACGGATTTAAAATGAAGAAGTTATGGGTAAAACAAGATTGGATAATTTTTATCATTTTAGCTACGTGAAAATTGGTAACAAATCTATTCCAACCATAACTTAATCAACTTGTATTGTATATTATGTAATCTTGAGATACCATAGACACGTATACAATGTTTCGACCTATCATGTCGACACATCTATATATATTTCGGAACAACCATAGACACTCTATATGTGAATGTTGGAGTTAGCTATACAGGGTTGAGGTTGATTCCAAAATATATATAGTTTGAGTTGTGATCAATACTGAGATACGTATACACTGGGTCGTGGATTGATTCAAGATAATATTTATTGATTTATTTCTGTACATCTAACTGTGGACAACTAGTTGTAGGTTACTAACGAGGACAGCTGACTTAATAAACTTAAAACATCAAAATATATTAAAAGTGTTGTAAATATATTTTGAACATACTTTAATATATATGTATATATTGTTATAGGTTCGTGAATCAACAGTGGCCAAGTCTTACTTCTCGACGAAGTAAAAATCTGTGAAAGTGAGTTATAGTCCCACTTTTAAAATCTAATATTTTTGGGATGAGAATACATGCAGGTTTTATAAATGATTTACAAAATAGACACAAGTACGTGAAACTACATTCTATGGTTGAATTATCGAAATCGAATATGCCCCTTTTTATTAAGTCTGGTAATCTAAGAATTAGGGAACAGACACCCTAATTGACGCGAATCCTAAAGATAGATCTATTGGGCCTAACAAACCCCATCCAAAGTACCGGATGCTTTAGTACTTCGAAATTATATCATATCCGAAGGGTGTCCCGGAATGATGGGGATATTCTTATATATGCATCTTGTTATTGTCGGTTATCAGGTGTTCACCATATGAATGATTTTTATCTCTATGTATGGGATGTGTATTGAAATATGAAATCTTGTGGTCTATTATTATGATTTGATATATATAGGTTAAACCTATAACTCACCAACATTTTTGTTGACGTTTTAAGCATGTTTATTCTCAGGTGATTATTAAGAGCTTCCGCTGTCGCATACTTAAATAAGGACGAGATTTGGAGTCCATGTTTGTATGATAGTGTGTAAAAACTGCATTCAAGAAACTTATTTTGTTGTAACATATTTGTATTGTAAACCATTATGTAATGGTCGTGTGTAAACAGGATATTTTAGATTATCATTATTTGATAATCTACGTAAAGCTTTTTAAACCTTTATTGATGAAATAAAGGTTATGGTTTGTTTTAAAATGAATGCAGTCTTTGAAAAACGTCTCATATAGAGGTCAAAACCTCGCAACGAAATCAATTAATATGGAACGTTTTTAATCAATAAGAACGGGACATTTCAGTTGGTATCAGAGCGTTGGTCTTAGAGAACCAGAAAATTTGCATTAGTGTGTCTTATCGAGTTTGTTAGGATGCATTAGTGAGTCTGGACTTCGACCGTGTTTACTTGAAAAATGATTGCTTAACAAATTTTGTTGGAAACTATATATTTTTAACATGTGAATATTATGTGATATATTAATCTCTTAACGCGTTTGATATTATGTGATAGATGTCTACCTCTAGAACAAGTCCCATTGACTCACCTAATAATAATGAAGAGTCAAATGTAAATTGGAATGATTCGTGGACTGATTCACAAGTTCCCGAAGAGGAACCGGAAGAAGAGTCGGAACCAGAAGAAGAATCGGAACCGGAAGAAGAATCGGAACCGGATGAAGAAATAGAACCGGTGGGGGAAATAATAAAACGGTTAAGTAAAAGAAAATCCTCAACCAACCGACCAAGGTTAATTATGGTCAATGGTGTTTCCGCTAAGGAAGCAAAATATTGGGAGGACTACCAATTCTCCGATGAATCGGATTCCGACGAGAATTACGATGATGTTATAGAAATTACCCCAACTGAATTTAAAAAGGCAAAAGAAAATAATAAGGGAAAGGGCATAAAAATAGAGAAATCTAATTCCAACCCCGATGAACTTTATATGTATCGTCAACCCCCGAAGTCCTTAAGTTGTAACAATGACCCGGGAACCTCTAAACCACCAGGTTTTTCTAAACCAATGTGGAAAATTACGGCTCGTATTAGGGGAACATCATATATCCCTAGAAACTTGGCAAAACGAACCAAAACCGAAGAAGAAGAAACAAGCGAGTCGGAATAAGATAGTTGTATTCGTGTGGTGTAATATATGTAATATAGTGTGCTTATGCTTTATGATATATGTAAAAATTGCTTGTATTAATAAGTATTTTTTTTATGAATCTAACTCTTGTCTATTTTACAGTATAAAAACACAAAATGGATAGACAACCCAATATTTTAAGAGACCTACCCGGAGACATGATTGATGAAATCTTGTCTAGAGTCGGTCAGAATTCCTCGGCACAACTATTTAAGGCGAGATCAGTTTGTAAGACATTCGAAGAACGTTCCAAGAATGATTTGGTTTATAAAAGGCTTTCGTTCGGAAGATGGGGGATATCACATTGGGAAATCCATAAGTTACGATGTGTTTACTTTGACGCATATATTGCGGGGAACCCAAATGCTATTTTACGCAACGGGTTAAGAAATTATTTTGACTCAGTATATCCAAATATAGGACTTCGTGATTTAGAAAAAGCGGCTAACATGCAACATAAAGAAGCATGTTATGCTTACGGGTTAGTAATGTTCGCTTCTCACCAAAGTGAGAACAAGAACATCGGGCTACAACTATTAAACAAAACGTTCCCTCAAGTGACGGAGTCGGTAATTGGGGTAAGAAATGAGGTTTTTAGGTTATTACGAGACTGTTGGTCATTACGTAACCCTCGTCCCTTTGACGACATTACAACACGCTGTCTTATCAACGGCCATAACGGTTATGTTCCACAAGACCAAGGATGGGAAGTAGTCCTAGTAAAACCAGAATGCATGACTTGTTTCTGGACGTATGAATTACGTGTCTTTATTGCCTTTGCTGAACGACTTGTGTACTAGCTAGAATTATCTTCACAACTATCTTGTATCAAAGTTATTGTGTGCTATATTTCATGCTTTATGTAAAATAAGCAGTATTGTAAGTTTGTAAAATATTGTATAAAAGTTTGAACGCGAAATATTATTATAATCAGTTTTTCATATAGAATTGCAGTAGTTGAATTGTATATTAGCTACTAAGTATGAACTTAACGGGTAGGTACTACCCGAATTTAAACTTATAAAACGCTAATATGAAGAAAAAGCTTTTATAAATGAGTTCATATTATGCTACGAAATACTATTAACTACTCTTAATATTCTGTATGATTAACTTGTTCCATTTGACTATTTTGAAGGAAATGGCACCGACTACTCGACACACCGTGAATATGAATGAAGAGGAATTCCGTACTTTTCTAGCTTCAAACATAGCCGCAGTACAGGCTGCGCTATATACCAACAATAACCTTGGATCTGGCAGTACAGGAAATCGTGTAGGATGCACCTACAAAGAATTCACTGCCTGCAAACCTTTGGAATTTGATGGAACCGAAGGACCGATCGGATTGAAACGGTGGACCGAGAAGGTTGAATCGGTGTTTGCCATAAGTAAGTGTACTGAAGAGGACAAAGTGAAGTACGCTACGCATACCTTCACAGGTTCTGCGTTAACATGGTGGAATACCTATCTAGAGCAAGTGGGACAAGATGATGCGTACGCACTACCGTGGTCAGCATTCAAGCACTTGATGAACGAGAAGTACCGTCCCAGAACCGAGGTCAATAAGCTCAAGACAGAACTTAGAGGGTTACGAACCCAAGGATTTGATATTACCACGTACGAAAGACGATTCACAGAATTGTGCCTATTGTGTCCGGGAGCGTTCGAAGATGAGGAAGAGAAGATCGACGCGTTTGTGAAAGGATTACCGGAAAGAATCCAAGAAGATATAAGTTCACACGAGCCCGCCTCCATACAACAGGCATGTAGAATGGCTCACAAACTAGTGAACCAGATTGAAGAAAGAATTAAAGAACAGACTGCTGAAGAGGCCAATGTGAAGCAAGTCAAAAGAAAGTGGGAGGAAAACGGTGATAAGAATCGTCAATACAGCAACAACAGCAATTACAACAATAATCGCAATAATTATCCCAACAATCGCAACTACAACAAACGGCCCAACAACAACAACAACAACAACAACAGCAACTACAACAATCATCCTAACAACAATAATAACCGCAACAACAACAACAATCAGAAGCAGCTATGCCAAAGGTGTGAAAAGAATCACTCGGGGTTCTGCACCAAATTTTGCAACAAGTGTAAAAGAAATGGTCATAGCGCGGCGAAGTGTGAGGTCTACGGACCAGGGGTTAATAGAACGAAAGGAACAAATGGTGTCGGAACGAGTAATGGCGGAGCAAGTAGTGTCGGAGCAAGTTATGCCAATGTAGTTTGTTATAAATGTGGAAAACCGGGCCACATTATTAGAAATTTCCCGAACCAGGAGAACACGAATGGACAAGGTCGTGGAAGAGTTTTCAATATTAATGCGGCAGAGGCACAGGAAGACCCGGAGCTTGTTACGGGTACGTTTCTTATTGACAATAAATCTGCTTACGTTTTATTTGATTCGGGTGCGGATAGAAGCTATATGAGTAGAGATTTTTGTGCTAAATTAAGTTGTCCATTGACGCCTTTGGATAGTAAATTTTTACTCGAATTAGCAAATGGTAAATTAATTTCAGCAGATAATATATGTCGGAATCGAGAAATTAAACTGGTTAGCGAAACATTTAAGATTGATTTGATACCAGTAGAGTTAGGGAGTTTTGATGTGATAATCGGTATGGACTGGTTGAAAGAAGTGAAAGCGGAGATCGTTTGTTACAAAAATGCAATTCGCATTATACGAGAAAAAGGAAAACCCTTAATGGTGTACGGAGAAAAGGGCAACACGAAGCTACATCTTATTATAATTTGAAGGCACAAAAACTAATAAGAAAAGGTTGCTATGCTGTTCTAGCACACGTCGAGAAAGTACAAACTGAAGAAAAGAGCATCAATGATGTTCCCGTCGCAAAAGAATTTCCTGATGTATTTCCGAAAGAATTACCGGGATTACCCCCACATCGATCCGTTGAATTTCAAATAGATCTTGTACCAGGAGCTGCACCAATAGCTCGTGCTCCTTACAGACTCGCACCCAGCGAGATGAAAGAACTACAAAGCCAATTACAAGAACTTTTAGAGCGTGGTTTCATTCGACCAAGCACATCACCGTGGGGAGCTCCTGTTTTGTTTGTCAAGAAGAAAGATGGTACATTCAGGTTGTGTATCGACTATCGAGAGTTGAACAAACTTACCATCAAGAACTGCTACCCACTACCGAGAATCGATGACTTATTTGATCAACTACAAGGCTCGTCTGTTTATTCAAAGATTGACTTACGTTCCGGGTATCATCAAATGCGGGTGAAAGAAGATGATATTCCAAAGACTGCTTTCAGAACACGTTACGGTCATTACGAGTTTATGGTCATGCCGTTTGGTTTAACTAATGCACCAGCTGTGTTCATGGACCTTATGAACCGAGTGTGTGGACCATACCTTGACAAGTTTGTCATTGTTTTCATTGATGACATACTTATTTACTCAAAGAATGACCAAGAACACGGTGAACATTTGAGAAAGGTGTTAGAAGTATTGAGGAAGGAAGAATTGTACGCTAAGTTTTCAAAGTGTGCATTTTGGTTGGAAGAAGTTCAATTCCTCGGTCACATAGTGAACAAAGAAGGTATTAAGGTGGATCCGGCAAAGATAGAAACTGTTGAAAAGTGGGAAACCCCGAAAACTCCGAAACACATACGCCAGTTTTTAGGACTAGCTGGTTACTACAGAAGGTTCATCCAAGACTTTTCCAGAATAGCAAAACCCTTGACTGCATTAACGCATAAAGGGAAGAAATTTGAATGGAATGATGAACAAGAGAAAGCGTTTCAGTTATTGAAGAAAAAGCTAACTATGGCACCTATATTGTCATTACCTGAAGGGAATGATGATTTTGTGATTTATTGTGACGCATCAAAGCAAGGTCTCGGTTGTGTATTAATGCAACGAACGAAGGTGATTGCTTATGCGTCTAGACAATTGAAGATTCACGAACAAAATTATACGACGCATGATTTGGAATTAGGCGCGGTTGTTTTTGCATTAAAGACTTGGAGGCACTACTTATATGGGGTCAAAAGTATTATATATACCGACCACAAAAGTCTTCAACACATATTTAATCAGAAACAACTGAATATGAGGCAGCGTAGGTGGATTGAATTATTGAATGATTACGACTTTGAGATTCGTTACCACCCGGGGAAGGCAAATGTGGTAGCCGATGCCTTGAGCAGGAAGGACAGAGAACCCATTCGAGTAAAATCTATGAATATAATGATTCATAATAACCTTACTACTCAAATAAAGGAGGCGCAACAAGGAGTTTTAAAAGAGGGAAATTTAAAGGATGAAATACCCAAAGGATCGGAGAAGCATCTTAATATTTGGGAAGACGGAACCCGGTATAGGGCTGAAAGGATTTGGGTACCAAAATTTGGAGATATGAGAGAAATGGTACTTAGAGAAGCTCATAAAACCAGATACTCAATACATCCTGGAACGGGGAAGATGTACAAGGATCTCAAGAAACATTTTTGGTGGCCGGGTATGAAAGCCGATGTTGCTAAATACGTAGGAGAATGTTTGACGTGTTCTAAAGTCAAAGCTGAGCATCAGAAACCATCAGGTCTACTTCAACAACCCGAAATCCCAGAATGGAAATGGGAAAACATTACCATGGATTTCATCACTAAATTGCCAAGGACTGCAAGTGGTTTTGATACTATTTGGGTAATAGTTGATCGTCTCACCAAATCAGCACACTTCCTGCCAATAAGAGAAGATGACAAGATGGAGAAGTTAGCACGACTGTATTTGAAGGAAGTCATCTCCAGACATGGAATACCAATCTCTATTATCTCTGATAGGGATGGCAGATTTATTTCAAGATTCTGGCAGACATTACAGCAAGCATTAGGAACTCGTCTAGACATGAGTACTGCCTATCATCCACAAACTGATGGGCAGAGCGAAAGGACGATACAAACGCTTGAAGACATGCTACGAGCATGTGTTATTGATTTCGGAAACAGTTGGGATCGACATCTACCGTTAGCAGAGTTTTCCTACAACAACAGCTACCATTCAAGCATTGAGATGGCGCCGTTTGAAGCACTTTATGGTAGAAAGTGCAGGTCTCCGATTTGTTGGAGTGAAGTGGGGGATAGACAGATTACGGGCCCGGAGATTATACAAGAAACTACCGAGAAGATCATCCAAATTCAACAATGGTTGAAAACTGCCCAAAGTCGACAAAAGAGCTACGCTGATATTAAAAGAAAAGATATAGAATTTGAAATTGGAGAGATGGTCATGCTTAAAGTTGCACCTTGGAAAGGCGTTGTTCGATTTGGTAAACGAGGGAAATTAAATCCAAGGTATATTGGACCATTCAAGATTATTGATCGTGTCGGACCAGTAGCTTACCGACTAGAGTTACCTCAACAACTCGCGGCTGTACATAACACTTTCCACGTCTCGAATTTGAAGAAATGTTTTGCTAAAGAAGATCTCACTATTCCGTTAGATGAAATCCAAATCAACGAAAAACTTCAATTCATCGAAGAACCCGTCGAAATAATGGATCGTGAGGTTAAAAGACTTAAGCAAAACAAGATACCAATTGTTAAGGTTCGATGGAATGCTCGTAGAGGACCCGAGTTCACCTGGGAGCGTGAAGATCAGATGAAGAAGAAATACCCGCATCTATTTCCAGAAGATTCGTCAACACCTTCAACAGCTTAAAATTTCGGGACGAAATTTATTTAACGGGTAGGTACTGTAGTGACCCGAACTTTTCCATGTTTATATATATTAATTGAGATTGATATTTACATGATTAAATGTTTCCAACATGTTAAGCAATCAAACTTGTTAAGACTTGATTAATTGAAATAGGTTTCATATAGACAATTGACTACCCAAGTTGACCGGTGATTCACGAACGTTAAAACTTGTAAAAACTATATGATGACATATATATGGTTATATATATAGTTAACATGATATTATGATAAGTAAACATATCATTAAGTATATTAACAATGAACTACATATGTAAAAACAAGACTACTAACTTAATGATTTTTAAACGAGACATATATGTAACGATTATCGTTGTAACGACATTTAAATGTATATATATCATATTAAGATATATTAATATATCATAATATCATGATAATATAATAATTTAACATCTCATTAGATATAATAAACAATGGGTTAACAACATTAATTGAGATCGTTAACTTAAAGGTTTCAAAACAACACTTACATGTAACGACTAACGATGACTTAACGACTCCGTTAAAATGTATATACATGTAGTGTATTTAGATGTATTAAAATACTTTTGGAAGACTTCAAGACATATATCGAAACACTCATACTTAACGAAAATGGTTACAGTTACTTTCCCATTCTTTTCTTTCATCAAGAATTCTAGTCGTATTCTTACCCGTATTATACACAGCTTCAAAACGTACTTACTATGGGTATATACCAATAGGAACTAGCATGGGATTCCACTCTTGATTATGTCATGTATGACTAATCAATTTTAACTTCTACCATGAGCTAGTCAACTAACTAGAACTCCTTTTAACCCCACTCACCACTCACCAATTAACACTCATCATTCACTCCATTTCACTTCCAAATCTCTTTCTAATTCTCTCTCAACACACCCACACTATTATGAACGTATTTTTCCAGTAGTTAATCATCATCTTCATCAAAAATCACTTCAAGAATCAAGCTATAATCATCATAGGAAGAACACTTCAAGAATACTTCAAAAATCCCTTCAAGTTTACTAATTTACTTCCAAGCTTTCTAATCCATTCCAAGTAATCATCTAAGATCAAGAAACCTTTGTTATATACAGTAGGTTATCTTTCTTATTCAAGGTAATATTCATATTCAAACTTTGATTCAATTTCTATAACTATAAACTATCTTAATTCGAGCAAAAATCTTACTTGAACTTGTTTTTGTGTCATGATCCTACTTCAAGAACTTTCAAGCCATCCAAGATCCTTTGAAGCTAGATCATTTCTTGTCACTTCCAGTAGGTTTACCTACTAAACTTGAGGTAGTAATGATGTTCATAACATCATTCGATTCATATATATAAAACTATCTTATTCGAAGGTTTAAACTCGTAATCACTAGAACATAGTTTAGTTAATTCTAAACTTGTTCGCAAACAAAAGTTAATCCTTCTAACTTGACTTTTAAAATTAACTAAACACATGTTCTATATCTATATGATATGCTAACTTAATGATTTAAAACCTGGAAACACGAAAAACACCGTAAAACCGGATTTACGCCGTCGTAGTAACACCGCGGGCTGTTTTGGGTTAGTTAATTAAAAACTATGATAAACTTTGATTTAAAAGTTGTTATTCTGAGAAAATGATTTTTATTATGAACATGAAACTATATCCAAAAATTATGGTTAAACTCAAAGTGGAAGTATGTTTTCTAAAATGGTCATCTAGACGTCGTTCTTTCGACTGAAATGACTACCTTTACAAAAATGACTTGTAACTTATTTTTCCGACTATAAACCTATACTTTTTCTGTGTAGATTCATAAAATACAGTTCAATATGAAACCATAGCAATTTGATTCATTCAAAACGGATTTAAAATGAAGAAGTTATGGGTAAAACAAGATTGGATAATTTTTATCATTTTAGCTACGTGAAAATTGGTAACAAATCTATTCCAACCATAACTTAATCAACTTGTATTGTATATTATGTAATCTTGAGATACCATAGACACGTATACAATGTTTCGACCTATCATGTCGACACATCTATATATATTTCGGAACAACCATAGACACTCTATATGTGAATGTTGGAGTTAGCTATACAGGGTTGAGGTTGATTCCAAAATATATATAGTTTGAGTTGTGATCAATACTGAGATACGTATACACTGGGTCGTGGATTGATTCAAGATAATATTTATTGATTTATTTCTGTACATCTAACTGTGGACAACTAGTTGTAGGTTACTAACGAGGACAGCTGACTTAATAAACTTAAAACATCAAAATATATTAAAAGTGTTGTAAATATATTTTGAACATACTTTAATATATATGTATATATTGTTATAGGTTCGTGAATCAACAGTGGCCAAGTCTTACTTCTCGACGAAGTAAAAATCTGTGAAAGTGAGTTATAGTCCCACTTTTAAAATCTAATATTTTTGGGATGAGAATACATGCAGGTTTTATAAATGATTTACAAAATAGACACAAGTACGTGAAACTACATTCTATGGTTGAATTATCGAAATCGAATATGCCCCTTTTTATTAAGTCTGGTAATCTAAGAATTAGGGAACAGACACCCTAATTGACGCGAATCCTAAAGATAGATCTATTGGGCCTAACAAACCCCATCCAAAGTACCGGATGCTTTAGTACTTCGAAATTATATCATATCCGAAGGGTGTCCCGGAATGATGGGGATATTCTTATATATGCATCTTGTTATTGTCGGTTACCAGGTGTTCACCATATGAATGATTTTTATCTCTATGTATGGGATGTGTATTGAAATATGAAATCTTGTGGTCTATTATTATGATTTGATATATATAGGTTAAACCTATAACTCACCAACATTTTTGTTGACGTTTTAAGCATGTTTATTCTCAGGTGATTATTAAGAGCTTCCGCTGTCGCATACTTAAATAAGGACGAGATTTGGAGTCCATGTTTGTATGATAGTGTGTAAAAACTGCATTCAAGAAACTTATTTTGTTGTAACATATTTGTATTGTAAACCATTATGTAATGGTCGTGTGTAAACAGGATATTTTAGATTATCATTATTTGATAATCTACGTAAAGCTTTTTAAACCTTTATTGATGAAATAAAGGTTATGGTTTGTTTTAAAATGAATGCAGTCTTTGAAAAACGTCTCATATAGAGGTCAAAACCTCGCAACGAAATCAATTAATATGGAACGTTTTTAATCAATAAGAACGGGACATTTCATAACCTATATATATCAAATCATAATAATAGACCACAAGATTTCATATTTCAATACACATCCCATACATAGAGATAAAAATCATTCATATGGTGAACACCTCGTAACCGACATTAACAAGATGAATATATAAGAATATCCCCATCATTCCGGGACACCCTTCGGATATGATATAAATTTCGAAGTACTAAAGCATCCGGTACTTTGGATGGGGTTTGTTAGGCCCAATAGATCTATCTTTAGGATTCACGTCAATTAGGGTGTCTGTTCCCTAATTCTTAGATTACCAGAGTTAATAAAAAGGGGCATATTCGATTTCGATAATTCAACCATAGAATGTAGTTTCACGTACTTGTGTCTATTTTGTAAATCATTTATAAAACCTGCATGTATTCTCATCCCAAAAATATTAGATTTTAAAAGTGGGACTATAACTCACTTTCACAGATTTTTACTTCGTTGAGAAGTAAGACTTGGCCACTGGTTGATTCACGAACCTATAACAATATATACATATATATCAAAGTATGTTCAAAATATATTTACAACACTTTTAATATATTTTGATGTTTTAAGTTTATTAAGTCAGCTGTCCTCGTTAGTAACCTACAACTAGTTGTCCACAGTTAGATGTACAGAAATAAATCGATAAATATTATCTTGAATCAATCCACGACCCAGTGTATACGTATCTCAGTATTGATCACAACTCAAACTATATATATTTTGGAATCAACCTCAACCCTGTATAGCTAACTCCAACATTCACATATAGAGTGTCTATGGTTGTTCTGAAATATATATAGATGTGTCGACATGATAGGTTGAAACATTGTATACGTGTCTATGGTATCTCAAGATTACATAATATACAATACAAGTTGATTAAGTTATGGTTGGAATAGATTTGTTACCAATTTTCACGTAGCTAAAATGAGAAAAATTATACAATCTTATTTTACCCATAACTTCTTCATTTTAAATCCATTTTGAGTGAATCAAATTGCTATGGTTTCATATTGAACTCTATTTTATGAATCTAAACAGAAAAAGTATAGGTTTATAGTCGGAAAAATAAGTTACAAGTCGTTTTTGTAAAGGTAGTCATTTCAGTCGAAAGAACGACGTCTAGATGACCATTTTAGAAAACATACTTTCACTTTGAGTTTAACCATAATTTTTGGATATAGTTTCATGTTCATAATAAAAATCATTTTCTCAGAATAACAACTTTTAAATCAAAGTTTATCATAGTTTTTAATTAACTAAGCCAAAACAGCCCGCGGTGTTACTACGACGGCGTAAATCCGGTTTTACGGTGTTTTTCGTGTTTCCAGGTTTTAAATCATTAAGTTAGCATATCATATAGATATAGAACATGTGTTTAGTTGATTTTAAAAGTCAAGTTAGAAGGATTAACTTTTGTTTGCGAACAAGTTTAGAATTAACTAAACTATGTTCTAGTGATTACAAGTTTAAACCTTCGAATAAGATAGCTTTATATGTATGAATCGAATGATGTTATGAACATCATTACTACCTTAATTTCCTTGGATAAACCTACTGGAAAAGAGAAAAATGGATCTAGCTTCAACGGATCCTTGGATGGCTCGAAGTTCTTGAAGCAGAATCATGACACGAAAACAAGTTCAAGTAAGATCATCACTTGAAATAAGATTGTTATAGTTATAGAAATTGAACCAAAGTTTGAATATGATTATTACCTTATATTAGAATGATAATCTACTGTAAGAAAAAAAGATTTCTTGAGGTTGGATGATCACCTTACAAGATTGGAAGTGAGCTAGCAAACTTGAAAGTATTCTTGATTTTATGTAACTAGAACTTGTAGAATTTATGAAGAACACTTAGAACTTGAAGATAGAACTTGAGAGAGATTAATTAGATGAAGAAAATTGAAGAATGAAAGTATTTGTAGGTGTTTTTGGTCGTTGGTGTATGGATTAGATATAAAGGATATGTAATTTTTTTTTTCATGTAAATAAGTCATGAATGATTACTCATATTTTTGTAATTTTATGAGATATTTCATGCTAGTTGCCAAATGATGGTTCCTACATGTGTTAGGTGACTCACATGGGCTGCTAAGAGCTGATCATTGGAGTGTATATACCAATAGTACATACATCTAAAAGCTGTGTATTGTACGAGTACGAATACGGGTGCATACGAGTAGAATTGTTGATGAAACTGAACGAGGATGTAATTGTAAGCATTTTTGTTAAGTAGAAGTATTTTGATAAGTGTATTGAAGTCTTTCAAAAGTGTATAAATACATATTAAAACACTACATGTATATACATTTTAACTGAGTCGTTAAGTCATCGTTAGTCGTTACGTGTAAGTGTTGTTTTGAAACCTTTAGGTTAACGATCTTGTTAAATGTTGTTAACCCAATGTTTATAATATTAAATGAGATTTTAAATTATTATATTATCATGATATTATGATATATAATATATCTTAGTATGATATATATACAGTTAAATGTCGTTACAACGATAATCGTTACATATATGTCTCGTTTCGAAATCATTAAGTTAGTAGTCTTATTTTTACATATGTATTTCATTGTTAATACACTTAATAATATATTTACTTATCATTTAACATAACTAACCAAGTGTATCAATATCTTAATATGATTCATATGTACCTAGTAAGACGTTGTTATAACGATAATCGTTATATATATCGTTTTCGAGTTTCTTAAATTAATAGTCTCATTTTTATGTATATAACTCATTGTTAAAATACCTAATGAGATAAATACTTATAATAAAATCATGTTAACTGTATATATAACCATATATATGTCATCGTATAGTTTTTACAAGTTTTAACGTTCGTGAATCACCGGTCAACTTGGGTGGTCAATTGTCTATATGAAACCTATTTCAATTAATCAAGTCTTAACAAGTTTGATTGCTTAACATGTTGGAAACACTTAATCATGTAAATAACAATTTCATTTAATATATATATAAACATGGAAAAGTTCGGGTCACTACAGTACCTACCCGTTAAATAAATTTCGTCCCGAAATTTTAAGCTGTTGAAGGTGTTGACGAATCTTCTGGAAATAGATGCGGGTATTTCTTCTTCATCTGATCTTCACGCTCCCATGTGAACTCGGGTCCTCTACGAGCATTCCATCGAACCTTAACAATTGGTATCTTGTTTTGCTTAAGTCTTTTAACCTCACGATCCATTATTTCGACGGGTTCTTCGATGAATTGAAGTTTTTCGTTGATTTGGATTTCATCTAACGGAATAGTGATATCTTCTTTAGAAAAACATTTCTTCAAATTCGAGACGTGGAAAGTGTTATGTACAGCCGCGAGTTGTTGAGGTAACTCAAGTCGGTAAGCTACTGGTCCGATACGATCAATAATCTTGAATGGTCCAATATACCTTGGATTTAATTTCCCTCGTTTACCAAATCGAACAACGCCTTTCTAAGGTGCAACTTTAAGCATGACCATCTCTCCAATTTCAAATTCTATATCTTTTCTTTTAATGTCAGCGTAGCACTTTTGTCGACTTTAGGCGGTTTTCAACCGTTGTTGTATTTGGATGATCTTCTCGGTAGTTTCTTGTATAATCTCCGGACCCGTAATCTGTCTATCCCCCACTTCACTCCAACAAATCGGAGACCTGCACTTTCTACCATAAAGTGCTTCAAACGGCGCCATCTCAATGCTTGAATGGTAGCTGTTGTTGTAGGAAAATTCTGCTAACGGTAGATGTCAATCCCAACTGTTTCCGAAATCAATAACACATGCTCGTAGCATGTCTTCAAGTGTTTGTATCGTCCTTTCGCTCTGCCCATTAGTTTGTGGATGATAGGCAGTACTCATGTCTAGACGAGTTCCTAATGCTTGCTGTAATGTCTGCCAGAATCTTGAAATAAATCTACCATCCCTATCAGAGATAATAGAGATTGGTATTCCATGTCTGGAGACGACTTCCTTCAAATACAGTCGTGCTAACTTCTCCATCTTGTCATCTTCTGTTATTGGCAGGAAGTGTGCTGATTTGGTGAGACGATCAACTATTACCCAAATAGTATCAAAACCACTTGCAGTCCTTGGCAATTTAGTGATGAAATCCATGGTAATGTTTTCCCATTTCCATTCCGGGATTTCGGGTTGTTGAAGTAGACCTGATGGTTTCTGATGCTCAGCTTTGACCTTAGAACACGTCAAACATTCTCCTACGTATTTAGCAACATCGGCTTTCATACCTGGCCACCAAAAATGTTTCTTGAGATCTTTGTACATCTTCCCCGTTCCAGGATGTATTGAGTATCTGGTTTTATGAGCTTCTCTAAGTACCATTTCTCTCATATCTCCAAATTTTGGTACCCAAATCCTTTCAGCCCTATACCGGGTTCCGTCTTCCCGAATATTAAGATGCTTCTCCGATCCTTTGGGTATTTCATCCTTTAAATTTCCCTCTTTTAAAACTCCATGTTGCGCCTCCTTTATTTGAGTAGTAAGGTTATTATGAATCATTATATTCATAGATTTTACTCGAATGGGTTCTCTGTCCTTCCTGCTCAAGGCATCGGCTACCACATTTGCCTTCCCAGGGTGGTAACGAATCTCAAAGTCGTAATCATTCAACAATTCAATCCACCTACGCTGCCTCATATTCAGTTGTTTCTGATTAAATATGTGTTGAAGACTTTTGTGGTCGGTATATATAATACTTTTGACCCCATATAAGTAGTGCCTCCAAGTCTTCAATGCAAAAACAACTGCGCCTAATTCCAAATCATGCGTCGTATAATTTTGTTCGTGAATCTTCAATTGTCTAGACGCATAAGCAATCACCTTCGTTCATTGCATTAATACACAACCGAGACCTTGCTTTGATGCGTCACAATAAATCACAAAATCATCATTCCCTTCAGGCAATGACAATATAGGTGCCGTAGTTAGCTTTTTCTTCAATAACTGAAACGCTTTCTCTTGTTCATCATTCCATTCAAATTTCTTCCCTTTATGCGTTAATGCAGTCAAGGGTTTTGCTATTCTGGAAAAGTCTTGGATGAACCTTCTGTAGTAACCAGCTAGTCCTAAAAACTGGCGTATGTGTTTCGGTGTTTTCGGGGTTTCCCACTTTTCAATAGTTTCTATCTTTGCCGGATCCACCTTAATACCTTCTTTGTTCACTATGTGACCGAGGAATTGAACTTCTTCCAACCAAAATGCACACTTTGAAAACTTAGCGTACAATTCTTCCTTCCTCAATACTTCTAACACCTTTCTCAAATGTTCACCGTGTTCTTGGTCATTCTTTGAGTAAATAAGTATGTCATCAATGAAAACAATGACAAACTTGTCAAGGTATGGTCCACACACTCGGTTCATAAGGTCCATGAACACAGCTGGTGCATTAGTTAAACCAAACGGCATGACCATAAACTCGTAATGACCGTAACATGTTCTGAAAGCAGTCTTTGGAATATCATCTTCTTTCACCCGCATTTGATGATACCCGGAACGTAAGTCAATCTTTGAATAAACAGATGAGCCTTGTAGTTGATCAAATAAGTCGTCGATTCTCGGTAGTGGGTAGCGGTTCTTGATGGTAAGTTTGTTCAACTCTCGGTAGTCGATACACAACCTGAATGTACCATCTTTCTTCTTGACAAACAAAACAGGAGCTCCCCACGGTGATGTGCTTGGTCGAATGAAACCACGCTCTAAAAGTTCTTGTAATTGGCTTTGCAGTTCTTTCATCTCGCTGGGTGCGAGTCTGTAAGGAGCACGAGCTATTGGTGTAGCTCCTGGTACAAGATCTATTTGAAATTCAACGGATCAATATGGGGGTAATCCCGGTAATTCTTTCGGAAATACATCGGGAAATTCTTTTGCAATGGGAACATCATTGATGCTCTTTTCTTCAGTTTGTACTTTCTCGACGTGTGCTAGAACAGCATAGCAACCTTTTCTTATTAGTTTTTGTGCCTTCAAATTACTAATAAGATGTAGCTTCGTGTTGCCCTTTTCTCCGTACACCATTAAGGGTTTTCCTTTTTCTCGTATAATGCGAATTGCATTTTTGTAACAAACGATCTCTGCTTTCACTTCTTTCAACCAGTCCATACCGATTATCACATCAAAACTCCCTAACTCTACTGGTATCAAATCAATCTTAAATGTTTCGCTAACCAGTTTAATTTCTCGATTCCGACATATATTATCTGCTGAAATTAATTTACCATTTGCTAATTCGAGTAAAAATTTACTATCCAAAGGCGTCAATGGACAACTTAATTTAGCACAAAAATCTCTACTCATATAGCTTCTATCCGCACCCGAATCAAATAAAACGTAAGCAGATTTATTGTCAATAAGAAACGTACCCGTAACAAGCTCCGGGTCTTCTTGTGCCTCTGCCGCATTAATATTGAAAACTCTTCCGCGGCCATGTCCATTCGTGTTCTCCTGGTTCGGGCAATTTCTAATAATGTGGCCCGGTTTTCCACATTTATAACAAACTACATTGGCATAACTTGCTCCGACACTACTTGCTCCGGCATTACTCGTTCCGACACCATTTGTTCCTTTCGTTCTATTAACCCCTGGTCCGTAGACCTCACACTTCACCGAGCTATGACCATTTCTTTTACACTTGTTGCAAAATTTGGTATAGAACCCCGAGTGATACTTTTCACACCTTTGGCATAGCTGCTTCTGATTGTTGTTGTTGTTGCGGTTATTATTGTTGTTGGGATGATTGTTGTAGTTACTGTTGTTGTTGTTGTTGTTGTTGTTGGGCCGTTTGTTGTAGTTGCGATTGATGTTGCGATTGTTGGGATAATTGTTGCGATTATTGTTGTAATTGCTGTTGTTGTTGTATTGGTGATTCTTATCACCGTTTTCCTCCCACTTTCTTTTGACTTGCTTCACATTGGCCTCTTCAGCAGTCTGTTCTTTAGTTCTTTTTTCAATCTGGTTCACTAGTTTGTGACCCATTCTACATGCCTGTTGTATGGAGGCGGGCTCGTGTGAACTTATATCTTCTTGGATTCTTTCCGGTAATCCTTTCACAAACGCGTCGATCTTCTCTTCCTCATCTTCGAATGCTCCCGGACACAATAGGCACAATTCTGTGAATCGTCTTTCATACGTGGTAATATCAAATCCTTGGGTTCGTAACCCTCTAAGTTCTGTCTTGAGCTTATTGACCTCGGTTCTGGGACGGTACTTCTCGTTCATCAAGTGCTTGAATGCTGACCACGGTAGTGCGTACGCATCATCTTGTCCCACTTGCTCTAGATAGGTATTCCACCATGCTAACGCAGAACCTGTGAAGGTATGCGTAGCGTACTTCACTTTGTCCTCTTCAGTACACTTACTTATGGCAAACACCGATTCGACCTTCTGGGTCCACCGTTTTAATCCGATCGGTCCTTCGGTTCCATCAAATTCCAAAGGTTTGCAGGCAGTGAATTCTTTGTAGGTGCATCCTACACGATTTCCTGTACTGCTAGATCCAAGGTTATTGTTGGTATGTAGTGCAGCCTGTACTGCGGCTATGTTTGAAGCTAGAAAAGTACGGAATTCCTCTTCATTCATATTCACGGTGTGTCGAGTAGTCGGTGCCATTTCCTTCAAAATAGTCAAATGGAACAAGTTAATCATACAGAATATTAAGAGTAGTTAATAGTATTTCGTAGCATAATATGAACTCATTTATAAAAGCTTTTTCTTCATATTAGCGTTTTATAAGTTTAAATTCGGGTAGTACCTACCCGTTAAGTTCATACTTAGTAGCTAATATACAATTCAACTACTACAATTCTATATGAAAAACTGATTATAATAATATTTCGCGTTCAAACTTTTACACAATATTTTACAAACTTACAATACCGCTTATTTTACATATAGCATGAAATATAGCACACAATAAATTTGATACAAGATGGTTGTGAATATAATTCTAGCTAGTACACAAGTCGTTCAGCAAAGGCAATAAAGACACATAATTCATACATCCAGAAACAAGTCATGCATTCTGGTTTTACTAGGATTACTTCCCATCCTTGGTCTTGTGGAACATAACCGTTATGGCCGTTGATAAGACAGCGTGTTGTAACGTCGTCAAAGGGACGAGGGTTACGTAATGTCCAACAGTCCCGTAACAATCTAAAAACCTCATTTCTTACCCCAATTACCGACTCTGTCACTTGTGGGAACGTTTTGTTTAATAGTTGTAGCCCGATGTTCTTGTTCTCACTTTGGTGAGAAGCGAACATTAATAATCCATAAGCATAACATGCTTCTTTATGTTGCATGTTAGCCGCTTTTTCTAAATCACGAAGTCCAATATTCGGATATATTGAGTCAAAATAATTTCTTAACCCATTGCGTAAAATAGCATTTGGGTTCCCCGCAATAAATGCGTCAAAGTAAACACATCGTAACTTATGGATTTCCCAATGTGATATCCCCCATCTTTCAAACGAAAGCCTTTTATAAACCAAGGCATTCTTGGAACGTTCTTCGAATGTCTTACAAACTGATCTCGCCTTAAATAGTTGTGCCGAAGAATTCTGACCAACTCTAGACAAGATTTCATCAATCATGTCTCCGGGTAGGTCTCTTAAAATATTGGATTGTCTATCCATTTTGTGTTTTTATACTGTAAAACAGACAAGAGTTAGATTCATAAAAAAAATATTTATTAATACAAGCAATTTTTACATATATCATAAAGCATAAGCACACTATATTACATATATTACACCACACGAATACAACTATCTTATTCCGACTCGCTTGTTTCTTCTTCTTCTTCTTCAGTTTTGGTTCGTTTTGCCAAGTTTCTAGGGATATATGATGTTCCCCTAATACGAGCTGTCGTTTTCCACAATGGTTTAGAAAAACCTGGTGGTTTAGAGGTTTCTGGGTCATTGTTACAACTTAAGGACTTCGGGGGTTGACGATACATATAAAGTTCATCGGGGTTGGAATTAGATTTCTCTATTTTTATGCCCTTTCCCTTATTATTTTCTTTTACCTTTTTAAATTCAGTTGGGGTAATTTCTATAACATCATCGGAATTCTCGTCGGAATCCGATTCATCGGAGAATTGGTAATCCTCCCAATATTTTGCTTCCTTGACGGAAACACCATTGACCATAATTAACCTTGGTCGGTTGGTTGAGGATTTTCTTTTACTTAACCGTTTTATTATTTCCTCCACCGGTTCTATTTCTTCATCCGGTTCCGATTCTTCTTCCGGTTCCGATTCTTCTTCTGGTTCCGATTCTTCTTCCGGTTCCGACTCTTCTTCCGGTTCCTCTTCGGGAACTTGTGAATCAGTCCACGAATCATTCCAATTTACATTTGACTCTTCATTATTATTAGGTGAGTCAATGGGACTTGTTCTAGAGGTAGACATCTATCACATAATATCAAACGTGTTAAGAGATTAATATATCACATAATATTCACATGTTAAAAATATATAGTTTCCAACAAAATTTGTTAAGCAATCATTTTTCAAGTAAAACGGTCGAAGTCCAGACTCACTAATGCATCCTAACAAACTCGATAAGACACACTAATGTAAAATTCTGGTTCTCTAAGACCAACGCTCGGATACCAACTGAAATGTCCCGTTCTTATTGATTAAAAACGTTCCATATTAATTGATTTCGTTGCGAGGTTTTGACCTCTATATGAGACGTTTTTCAAAGACTGCATTCATTTTAAAACAAACCGTAACCTTTATTTCATCAATAAAGGTTTAAAAAGCTTTACGTAGATTATCAAATAATGATATTCTAAAATATCCTGTTTACACACGACCATTACATAATGGTTTACAATACAAATATGTTACAACAAAATAAGTTTCTTGAATGCAGTTTTTACACAATATCATACAAGCATGGATCCAAATCTCGTCCTTATTTAAGTATGTGACAGCGGAAGCTCTTAATAATCACCTGAGAATAAACATGCTTAAAACATCAACAAAAATGTTGGTGAGTTATACGTTTAACCTATATATATCAAATCATAATAATAGACCACAAGATTTCATATTTCAATACACATCCCATACATAGAGATAAAAATCATTCATATGGTGAACACCTGGTAACCGACATTAACAAGATGCATATATAAGAATATCCCCATCATTCCGGGACACCCTTCAGATTTGATATAAATTTCGAAGTACTAAAGCATCTGGTACTTTAGATGGGGTTTGTTAGGCTCAATAGATCTATCTTTAGGATTCGCGTCAATTAGGGTGTCTGTTCCCTAATTCTTAGATTACCAGACTTAATAAAAAGGGGCATATTCGATTTCGATAATTCAACCATAGAATGTAGTTTCACGTACTTGTGTCTATTTTGTAAATCATTTATAAAACCTGCATGTATTCTCATCCCAAAAATATTAGATTTTAAAAGTGGGACTATAACTCACTTTCACAGATTTTTACTTCGTCGGGAAGTAAGACTTGGCCACTGGTTGATTCACGAACCTATAACAATATATACATATATATCAAAGTATGTTCAAAATATATTTACAACACTTTTAATATATTTTGATGTTTTAAGTTTATTAAGTCAGCTGTCCTCGTTAGTAACCTACAACTAGTTGTCCACAGTTAGATGTACAGAAATAAATCGATAAATATTATCTTGAATCAATCCACGACCCAGTGTATACGTATCTCAGTATTGATCACAACTCAAACTATATATATTTTGGAATCAACCTCAACCCTGTATAGCTAACTCCAACATTCACATATAGAGTGTCTATGGTTGTTCCGAAATATATATAGATGTGTCGACATGATAGGTCGAAACATTGTATACGTGTCTATAGTATCTCAAGATTACATAATATACAATACAAGTTGATTAAGTTAAGATTGGAATAGATTTGTTACCAATTTTCACGTAGCTAAAATGAGAAAAATTATACAATCTTGTTTTGCCCATAACTTCTTCATTTTAAATCCATTTTGAGTGAATCAAATTGCTATGGTTTCATATTGAACTCCATTTTATGAATCTAAACAGAAAAATTATAAGTTTATAGTCAGAAAAATATGTTACATGTCGTTTTTGTAAAGGTAGTCATTTCAGTCGAAAGAACGACGTCTAGATGACCATTTTAGAAAACATACTTCCACTTAGAGTTTAACCATAATTTTTGGATATAGTTTCATGTTCATAATAAAAATCATTTTTGCAGAATAACAACTTTTAAATCAAAGTTTATCATAGTTTTTAATTAACTAACCCAAAACAGCCCGCGGTGTTACTACGACGGCGTAAATCCAGTTTTACGGTGTTTTTCGTGTTTCCAGGTTTTAAATCATTAAGTTAGCATATAATATAGATATAGAACATGTGTTTAGTTGATTTTAAAAGTCAAGTTAGAAGGATTAACTTTTGTTTGCGAACAAATTTAGAATTAACTAAACTATGTTCTAGTGATTACAAGTTTAAACCTTCGAATAAGATAGCTTTATATGTATGAATCGAATGATGTTATGAACATCATTACTACCTTAAGTTCCTTGGATAAACCTACTGGAAAAGAGAAAAATGGATCTAGCTTCAACGGATCCTTGGATGGCTCGAAGTTCTTGAAGCAGAATCATGACACGAAAACAAGTTCAAGTAAGATCATCACTTGAAATAAGATTGTTATAGTTATAGAAATTGAACCAAAGTTTGAATATGATTATTACCTTGTATTAGAATGATAACCTACTGTAAGAAACAAAGATTTCTTGAGGTTGGATGATCACCTTACAAGATTGGAAGTGAGCTAGCAAACTTGAAAGTATTCTTGATTTTATGTAACTAGAACTTGTAGAATTTATGAAAAACACTTAGAACTTGAAGATAGAACTTGAGAGAGATCAATTAGATGAAGAAAATTGAAGAATGAAAGTGTTTGTAGGTGTTTTTGGTCGTTGGTGTATGGATTAGATATAAAGGATATGTAATTTTGTTTTCATGTAAATAAGTCATGAACGATTACTCATATTTTTGTAATTTTATGAGATATTTCATGCTAGTTGCTAAATGATGGTTCCCACATGTGTTAGGTGACTCACATGAGCTGCTAAGAGCTGATCATTGGAGTGTATATACCAATAGTACATACATCTAAAAGCTGTGTATTGTACGAGTACGAATACGGGTGCATACGAGTAGAATTGTTGATGAAACTGAACGAGGATGTAATTGTAAGCATTTTTGTTAAGTATAAGTATTTTGATAATTGTATTGAAGTCTTTCAAAAGTGTATAAATACATATTAAAACACTACATGTATATACATTTTAACTGAGTCGTTAAGTCATCGTTAGTCGTTACATGTAAGTGTTGTTTTGAAACCTTTAGGTTAACGATCTTGTTAAATGTTGTTAACCCAATGTTTATAATATTAAATGAGATTTTAAATTATTATATTATCATGATATTATGATATATAATATATCTTAGTATGATATCTATACAGTTAAATGTCATTACAACGATAATCGTTACATATATGTCTCGTTTCGAAATCATTAAGTTAGTAGTCTTATTTTTACATATGTATTTCATTGTTAATACACTTAATAATATATTTACTTATCATTTAAAATAATTAACCAAGTGTATCAATATCTTAATATGATTCATATGTACCTAGTAAGACGTTGTTATAACGATAATCGTTATATATATGGTTTTCGAGTTTCTTAAATTAATAGTCTCATTTTTATGTATATAACTCATTTTTAAAATACCTAATGAGATACATACTTATAATAAAATCATGTTAACTATATATATAACCATATATATGTCATCGTATAGTTTTTACAAGTTTTAACGTTCGTGAATCACCGGTCAACTTGGGTGGTCAATTGTCTATATGAAACCTATTTCAATTAATCAAATCTTAACAAGTTTGATTGCTTAACATGTTGGAAACACTTAATCATGTAAATAACAATTTCATTTAATATATATATAAACATGGAAAAGTTCGGGTCACTACAAAAGTCATGGCCACAAAACACATTTTTGAGCACATTACGTTGGCCACATAATTGGGCCAAATTATGTGGCACTCATGCTAAAAAAACTTCGGTTGAAAATTAGACACACTTTCGCACTATGAATAGATAACGACGTTATGAGAAAGACTTCTTGAAGGCATGCTTCTATTCGATATCGTTTTGAAGCAGAAAAAGTCATTTTGCGATTTCTATAGGTGAATTTTAAACTTTCAGATTTTACGAAATTTATTACCTTTGCATTTGAACTCTTATGCATATTTAAATATTATTTTGATACTTATTTTTTATGTAAAACTTTTTTAGGTACATTGAGAATATATTTGGGGTTAATATATCCCCACTAGCCACAAATCCTTACACGTTTAGTGACATCTTGGTTTAATGGTTCGATTATTTTGTGACACTCTTTGATATCTCTCAATTCATAACTCTACAATTGTTTCTATTTTAAAATTTCATATTGAATGAAAATATATTTGACTATAGTTTCGTTTCGATGATAATTCATGGTCGCAAAACACATTTTTGAACACCTTACGTTAGCCACATAATTGGGACAAATTATGTGGCAACCATGCTAAAACAACTTCAGTTGACAATTTGACCCACTTTCGCACGATAAATAGATAACGACGTTATGAGAAAGAGTTCCCGAAGGCTTGTTTCCATTCGAAATAGATTTGACGCTGAAAAAGTCGTTTTGCTATTTCTACAAGTGAATTTTGTACTTTTAGATTTTACGATAATTATTACCTTTACATTTGAACTCTTATGCATATTTAAATATTATTTTGATACTTTTTTTTTATGTAACATTTTATTTAGGTACATTGAGAATATTTTTGGGGTTAATATATCTCCACTAGCCACAAATCCTTACACTTTTAGTGACATCTTGGTTTAATGGTTCGATTATTTTGTGACCTCTTTTGATATCTTTCAATTCATAACTCTATAATTGTTTCTATTTTAGAATTTCATATTGAATGAAAATATATTTGACTATCATTCGTTTCGATAATAATTCATGGCTGCAAAACACATTTTTGAGCACATTACGTTGGGCACATAATTAGGCCAAATTATGTGGCAAGCATGCAATTGGACCCACTTTCGCATGATTAATAGATAATGATGTTATGAGAAAGTCTTCCTGAAGGCTTGCTTCCATTCGATATAGTTTTGACGCTGAAAAAGTCGTTTTGCTATTTCAAAAGTTGAATTTTGAATTTTTAGATTTTACGATAATTATTACCTTTGCATTTGAACTCTTATGCATATTTAAATATTAATTTGATACTTGTTTTTTTTATGTAACACTTTATTTAGGTACATTGAGTATATTTTTGGTTTTAATATATCCTCACTAGCCACAAATCCTTACACGTTTAGTGAGATCTTGGTTTAATGGTTCGATTTTTTTGTGACACTTTTTAATAGCTCTCAAATCATAACTCTATAATTGTTTCTATTTTAAAATTTCATATTGAATGAAAATATATTTGCCTGTAGTATCGTTTCAATAATAATTCATGGCCGTAAAACGCATTTTTGAGCACATTACATTGGCCACATAATTGGGCAAATTATGTGGCAAGCATGCTAAAAAAACATCGGTTAAAAATTGGACCCACTTTCGCACAAAGAATAGATAACGACGTTATGAGAAAGACTTCCTGAAGGCTTGCTTCCATTCAAAATAGTTTTGACGCCGAAAAAGTTGTTTTGCTATTTCTAAAGGTGAATTTTGAAATTTCAGATTTTTCGATAATTATTACCTTTGCATTTGAACTCATATGCATATTTAATTATTATTTTCATACTTGTTTTTATTTAACACTTTATTTAGGTACATTGAGAATATTTTTGGGGTTAATATATCCCCACTAGCCACAAATACTTATACATTTAGTGACATCTTGGTTTAACGGTTCGATTATTTTGTGACACTTTTTGATATCTCTCAATTTATAACTCTATAATTGTTTCTATTTTAAAATTTCATATTGAATGAAAATATATTTGACTATCATTCGTTTCGATAAAATTCAAGGCTGCAAAACAAATTTTTGAGCACATTACGTTGGGCACATAATTAGGCCAAATTATGTAGCAAGCATGCTAAAAAAACTTTGGTTGAAAATTAGACCCACTTTCGCACGATGAATAGATAACTGTATTAAGAGAAAGACTTTAAGAAGGCTTGTTTCCATTCGAAATAGTTTTGATGCAGAAAAAGTTCTTTTGCTATTTTAAAGGTGAATTTTGAAATTTCAGATTTTACGATAATTATTACCTTTGCATTTGAACTCTTATGCATATTTAAATATTATTTTGATACTTGTTTTTCATGTAATACTTTATTTAGGTACATGGAGAATATTTTTGGGTTAATATATTCCCACTAGCCACAATTCCTAACACGTTTAGTGACATCTTAGTTTAATGGTTCGATTATTTTGTGACACTTTTTGATATCTCTCAATTCATAACTCTATAATTGTTTCTATTTTAGAATTTCATATTGAATGAAAATATATTTGACTATCATTCGTTTCGATAATAATTCATGGCTGCAAAACACATTTTTGAGCACATTACGTTGGGCACATAATTAGGCCAAATTATTTGGCAAGCATGCTAAAAGAACTGCGGTTGAAATTTGGACCCACTTTCGCATGATTAATAGATAACAACGTTATGAGAAATTCTTCCTGAAGGCTTGCTTCCATTCGATATCGTTTTGACGCCGAAAAAGTCATTTTGCTATTTCTAAAGGTAAATTTTGAACTTTCAGATTTTACGATAATTATTACCTTTGCATTTGAACTCTTATGCACATTTAAATATTATTTTGATACTTATTTTTTATGTAACACTTTATTTAGGTACATTGAGAATATTTTTAGGATTAATATATCCCCACTAGCCACAAAAATTCTTACACGTTTAGTGACATCTTAGTTTAATAGTTCGATTATTTTTTGACACCTTTTGATATCTTTCAATTCATAACTCTATAATTGTTTTATTTTAGAATTTCATATTGAATGAAAATATATTTGACTATCATTCGTTTCGATAAAATTCAAGGCTGCAAAACAAATTTTTGAGCACATTACGTTGGGCACATAATTAGGCCAAATTATGTGGCAAGCATGCTAAAAGAACTGCGGTTAAAAATTGGACCCACTTTCGCATGATTAATAGATAACGACATTATGAGAAAGTTTTCCTGAAGGCTTGCTTCCATTCGATATAGTTTTGACGCCGAAAAAGTCGTTTTACTATTTCAAAAGGTTAATTTTGAATTTTTAGATTTTACGATAATTATTACCTTTGCATTTGAACTCTTATGTATATTTAAATATTAATTTGATACTTGTTTTTTTATTTAACACTTTTTTTAGGTACATTGAGAATATTTTTGGGTTTAATATATCCCCACTAGCCACAAATCCTTACACATTTAGTGAGATCTTGGTTTAATGGTTCGATTATTTTGTGACACTTTTTAATAGCTCTCAAATCATAACTCTATAATTGTTTCTATTTTAAAATTTCATATTGAATGAAAATATATTTGCCTGTAGTATTGTTTGAATAATAATTCATAGCCGTAAATCGCATTTTTGAGCACATTACATTGGCCACATAATTGGGCAAATTATGTGGCAAGCATGCTAAAAAAACGTCGGTTAAAATTTAGACCCACATTCGCACGATGAATAGATAACGACGTTATGAGAACTTCCTGGAGGCTTGCTTCCATTCGAAATAGTTTTGACGCCGAAAAAGTTGTTTTGCTATTTCTAAAGGTGAATTTTGAACTTTCAGATTTTACGATAATTATTACCTTTGCATTTGAACTCATAAGCATATTTAATTATTGTTTTCATACTTGTTTTTATGTAACACGTTATTTAGGTACATTGAGAATATTTTTGGGGTTAATATATCCCCACTAGCCACAAATCCTTATACGTTTAGTGACATCTTGGTTTAACGGTTCGATTATTTTGTGACACTTTTTGATATCTCTCAATTTATAACTCTATAATTGTTTCTATTTTAAAATTTCACATTGAATGAAAATATATTTGACTATGGTTTCGTTTCGATTGTAATTCATGGCCGTAAAACACATTTTTGAGCACATTACGTTGGCCACATAATTGGGCAAAATTATGTAGCAAGCATGCTAAAAAAACTTCGGTTGAAAATTAGACCCACTTTCGCACGATGAATAGATAACTGCGTTAAGAGAATGACTTCATGAAGGCTTGTTTCCATTCGAAATAGTTTTGATGCAAAAAAAGTTCTTTTGCTATATTAAAGGTGAATTTTGAAATTTCAGATTTTATGATAATTATTACCTTTGCATTTGAACTCTTATGCATATTTAAATATTATTTTGATACTTGTTTTTTATGTAATACTTTATTTAGGTACATTGAGAATATTTTTGGGTTAATATATCCCCACTAGCCACAATTCCTAACACGTTTAGTGACATCTTAGTTTAATGGTTCAATTATTTTGTGACACTTTTTGATATCTCTCAATTCATAACTCTATAATTGTTTCTATTTTAAAATTTCATATTGAATGAAAATATATTTGACTATCATTCGTTTCGATAATAATTCATGGCTGCAAAACATATTTTTGAGCACATTGCATTGGCCACATAATTGGGCCAAATTATGTGGCAAACATGCTAAAAAAACTTCGGTTAAAAATTAGACCCACTTTCACACGATGAATAGATAACGACGTTATGAGAAAGATTTCCTGAAGGCTTGCTTCCATTTCATATCGTTTTGACGCCGAAAAAGTCGTTTTGCTATTTCAAAAGGTAAATTTTGTACTTTCAGATTTTACGATAATTATTACCTTTGCATTTGAACTCTTATGCATATTTAAATATTATTTTGATACTTATTTTTTATGTAACACTTTATTTAGGTACATTGAGAATATTTTTAGGATTAATATATCCCCACTAGCCACAAAAATTCTTACACGTTTAGTGACATCTTAGTTTAATGGTTCGATTATTTTTTGACACCTTTTGATATCTTTCAATTCATAACTCTATAATTGTTTTATTTTAGAATTTCATATTGAATGAAAATATATTTGACTATCATTCGTTTCGATAAAATTCAAGGCTGCAAAACAAATTTTTGAGCACATTACGTTGGGCACATAATTAGGCCAAATTATGTGGCAAGCATGCTAAAAGAACTGCGGTTGACAATTTGACCCACTTTCGTACGATAAATAGATTGCGACGTTATGAGAAAGACTTCCTGAAGGCTTGTTTCTATTCGAAATAGTTTTGATGCTGAAAAAGTCATTTTGCTATTTCTAAAGGTGAATTTTGAACTTTCAGATTTTACGATAATTATTACCTTTACATTTGAATTCTTATGCATATTTAAATATTATTTTGATACTTATTCTTATATAACACTTTATTTAGGTACATTGAGAATATTTTTGGGGTTAATATGAAATGTCCCGTTTTTATTGATTAAAAACGTTCCATATTAATTGATTTCGTTGCGAGATTTTGACCTCTATATGAGACGTTTTTCAAAGACTGCATTCATTTTAAAACAAATCATAACCTTTATTTCATCAATAAAGGTTTAAAAAGCTTTACGTAGATTATCAAATAATGATAATCTAAAATATTCTGTTTACACACGACTATTACATAATGGTTTACAATACAAATATGTTACAACGAAATAAGTTTCTTGAATGCAGTTTTTACACAATATCATACAAGCATGGACTCCAAATCTTGTCCTTATTTAAGTATGCGACAACGGAAGCTCTTAATAATCAACTGAGAATAAACATGCTTAAAACGTCAACAAAAATGTTGGTGAGTTATAGGTTTAACCTATATATATCAAATCGTAACAATAGACCACAAGATTTCATATTTCAATATACATCCCATACATACAGATAAAAATCATTCATATGGTGAACACCTGGTAACCGACATTAACAAGATGCATATATAAGAATATCCCCATCATTCCGGGACACCCTTCGGATATGATATAAATTTTGAAGTACTAAAGCATCCGGTACTTTGGATGGGGTTTGTTAGGCCCAATAGATCTATCTTTAGGATTCGCGTCATTTAGGGTGTATGTTCCCTAATTCTTAGATTACCAGACTTAATAAAAAGGGGCATATTCGATTTCGATAATTCAACCATAGAATGTAGTTTCACGTACTTGTGTCTATTTTGTAAATCATTTGTAAAACCTGCATGTATTCTCATCCCAAAAATATTAGATTTTAAAAGTGGGACTATAACTCACTTTCACAGATTTTTACTTCGTCGGGAAGTAAGACTTGGCCACTGGTCGATTCACGAACCTATAACAAATATGTACATATATATCAAAGTATGTTCAAAATATATTTACAACACTTTTAATACATTTTGATGTTTTAAGTTCATTAAGTTAGCTGTCCTCGTTAGTAACCTACAACTAGTTGTTCAAAGTTAGATGTACAGAAAAAAAATTGATATATATTATCTTGAATCAATCCACGACCCAGTGTATACACGTCTCAGGCTAGATCACAACTCAAAGTATATATATTTTTGGAATAAACCTCAACCCTGTATAGCTAACTCCCACATTACTGCATATAGAGTGTGTATGGTTGTTCCAAATAATATATACACATGGGTCGATATGATATGTCAAAACATTTGCATATGTGTCTATGGTATCCCAAGATTACATAATATATTAGAATACATGTATAATACAATATAAGTTAGCTAGGATATGATTAATATAGATTTGTTACCAATTTTCACGTTGCTACAACAAGAAAAATTATCCAATCTTGTTTTACCCATAACTTCTTCATTTTAAATCCGTTTTGAGTGAATCAAATTGCTATGGTTTCATATTGAACTCTATTTTATGAATCTAAACAGAAAAAGTATAGGTTTATAGTCAGAAATATAAGTTACAAGTCGTTTTTGTAAAGGTAGTCATTTCAGTCGAAAGAACGACGTCTAGATGACCATTTTAGAAAACAAACTTCCACTTTGAGTTTAACCATGATTTTTGGATATAGTTTCATGTTCATAAGAAAAATCACTTTTCCAGAAGAACAACTTTTAAATCAAAGTTTATCATAGTTTTTAATTAACTAACCCAAAACAGCCCGCGGTGTTACTACGACGGCGTATGTCCGGTTTTACAGTGTTCTTCGTGTTTCCAGGTTTTAAATCATTAAGTTAGCATATCATATAGATATAGAACATGTGTTTATTTGATTTTAAAAGTCAAGTTAGAAGGATTAACTTTTGTTTGTGAACAAGTTTAGAATTAACTAAACTATGTTCTAGTGATTACAAGTTTAAACCTTCGAATAAGATAGCTTTATATGTATGAATCGAATGATGTTATGAACATCATTACTACCTCAAGTTTTCTGGATAAAGCTACTGGAAATGAGAAAAATGGATCTAGCTTCAAAGGATCCTTGGATGGCTTGAAAGTTCTTGAAGCAGAATCATGACACGAAAAACAAGTTCAAGTAAGATTTCCACTCGAAATAAGATTGTTATAGTTATAGAAATTGAATCAAAGTTTGAATATGAGTATTACCTTGTATTATAAAGATATCTTACTGTAAATAAGAAAGATTTCTTGAGGTTGGATGATCACTCTACAAGATTGGAAGTAAGCTAGCAAACTTGGAAGTATTCTTGATTTTATGAAACTAGAACTTGTAGAATTTATGAAGAACACTTAGAACTTGAAGATAGAACTTGCGAGAGATCAATTAGATGAAGAAAATTGAAGAATGAAAGTGTTTGTAGGTGTTTTTGGTCGTTGGTGTATGGATTAGATATAAAGGATATGTAATTTTGTTTTCATGTAAATAAGTCATGATTGATTACTCATATTTTTGTAATTTTATGAGATATTTCATGCTAGTTTTCAAATGATGGTTCCCACATGTGTTAGGTGACTCACATGGGCTGCTAAGAGCTGATCATTGGAGTGTATATACCAATAGTACATACATCTAAAAGCTGTGTATTGTACGAGTACGAATACGGGTGCATACGAGTAGAATTGTAGATGAAACTGAACGAGGATGTAATTGTAAGCATTTTTGTTAAGTAGAAGTATTTTGATAAGTGTCTTGAAGTCTTTCAAAAGTGTATGAATACATATTAAAACACTACATGTGTATACATTTTAACTGAGTCGTTAAGTCATCGTTAGTCGTTACATGTAAGTGTTGTTTTGAAACCTTTAGGTTAACGATCATGTTAAATGTTTTTAACCCAATGTTTATAATATCAAATGAGATTTTAAATTATTATATTATCATGATAATATGATGTATGAATATCTCTTAATATGATATATATACATTAAATGTTGTTACAACGATAATCGTTACATATATGTCTCGTTTCAAAATCATTAAGTTAGTAGTCTTGCTTTTACATATGTAGTTCATTGTTAATATACTTAATGATATGTTTACTTATCATAATATCATGTTAACTATATATATATATATATATATATATATATATATATATATATATATATATATATATATATATATCCATATATATGTCATCATATAGTTTTTACAAGTTTTAACGTTCGTGAATCACCGGTCAACTTGGGTGGTCAATTTTCTATATGAAACCTATTTCAATTAATCAAGTCTTAACAAATTTGATTGCTTAACATGTTGGAAACACTTAATCATGTAAATAACAATTTCATTTAATATATATAAACATGGAAAAGTTCGGGTCACTACAGTACCTACCCGTTAAATAAATTTCTTCCCGAAATTTTAAGCAGTTGGAGGTGTTGACGTATCTTCTGGAAATAAGTGCGGGTATTTCTTCTTCATCTGATCTTCTTGTTCCCAGGTGAACTCAGGTCCTCTACGAGCATTCCATCGAACCTTAACAATTGGTATCTTGTTTTGTTTTAGTCTTTTAACCTCACGATCCATTATTTCGACGGGTTCTTTGATGAATTGAAGTTTTTCGTTGATTTGGATTTCGTCTAACGGAATAGTGAGATCTTCTTTAGCAAAACATTTCTTCAAATTCGAGATGTGGAAAGTGTTATGTACAGCCGCGAGTTGTTGAGGTAACTCAAGTCGGTAAGCTACTGGTCTGACACGGTCAATAATCTTGAATGGTCCAATATACCTTGGATTTAATTTACCTCGTTTACCAAATCGAACAACGCCTTTCCAAGGTGCAACCTTAAGCATGACCATCTCTTCAATTTCAAATTCTACATCTTTTCTTTTAATGTCGGCGTAGCTCTTTTGTCGACTTTGGGCGGTTTTCAACCGTTGTTGAATTTGGATGATCTTCTCGGTAGTTTTTTTGTATTATCTCCGGACCCGTAATCTGTCTATCCCCCACTTCACTCCAACAAATTGGAGACGTACACTTTCTACCATAAAGTGCTTCAAATGGCACCATCTCAATGCTTGAATGGTAGCTGTTGTTGTAGGAAAATTCTGCTAACGGTAGATGTCGATCCCAACTGTTTCCGAAATCAATAACACATGCTCGTAGCATGTCTTCAAGCGTTTGTATCATCCTTTTGCTCTGCCCATCAGTTTGTGGATGATAGGTAGTACTCATGTCTAGACGAGTTCCTAATGCTTGCTATAATGTCTGCCAGAATCTTGAAATAAATCTACCATCCCTATCAGAGATAATAGAGATTGGTATTCCATGTCTGGAGACGACTTCTTTCAACTATAGTCGTGCTAACTTCTCCATCTTGTCATCTTCTCTTATTGGCAGGAAGTGTGCTGATTTGGTGAGACGATCAACTATTACCCAAATAGTATCAAAACTACTTGCAGTCCTTGGCAATTTAGTGATGAAATCCATGGTAATGTTTTCCCATTTCCATTCCGGGATTTCGGGTTGTTGAAGTAGACCTGATGGCTTCTGATGCTCAGCTTTGACCTTAGAACACGTCAAACATTCTCCTACGTATTTAGCAACATCGGCTTTCATACCCGGCCACCAAAAATGTTTCTTGAGATCCTTGTACATCTTTCCCGTTCCAGGATGTATTGAGTATCTGGTTTTATGAGCTTCTCTAAGTACCATTTCTCTCATATCTCTAAATTTTGGTACCCAAATCCTTTCAGCCCTATACCGGGTTCCGTCTTCCCGAATATTAAGATGCATATCCGATCCTTTGGGTATTTCATCCTTTAAATTTCCCTCTTTTAAAACTCCTTGTTGCGCCTCCTTTATTTGAGTAGTAAGGTTATTGTGAATCATTATATTCATAGATTTTACTCGAATGGGTTCTCTGTCCTTCCTGCTCAAGGCGTCGGCTACCACATTTACCTTCCCCGGGTGGTAACGAATCTTAAAGTCGTAATCATTCAACAATTCAATCCACCTACGCTGCCTCATATTCAGTTGTTTCTGATTAAATATGTGCTGAAGACTTTTGTGGTCGGTATATATAATACTTTTGACCCCATATAAGTAGTGCCTCCAAGTCTTTTGTTCGTGAATCTTCAATTGTCTAGACGCATAAGCAATCACCTTCGTTCGTTGCATTAATACACAACCGAGACCTTGCTTTGATGCGTCACAATAAATCACAAAATCATCATTCCCTTCAGGTAATGACAATATAGGTGCCATAGTTAGCTTTTTCTTCAATAACTGGAACGCTTTCTCTTGTTCATCCTTCCATTCAAATTTCTTCCCTTTATGCGTTAATGCAGTCAAGGGTTTTGCTATTCTGGAAAAGTCTTTGATGAACCTTCTGTAGTAACCAGCTAGTCCTAAAAACTGGCGTACGTGTTTTGGAGTTTTCGGGGTTTCCCACTTTTTAACAGTTTCTATCTTTGTCGGATCCACCTTAATACCTTCTTTGTTCACTATGTGACCGAGGAATTGAACTTCTTCCAACCAAAATGCACACTTTGAAAACTTAGCGTACAATTCTTCCTTCCTCAATACTTCTAACACCTTTCTCAAATTTTCACCGTGTTCTTTGTCATTCTTTGAGTAAATAAGTATGTCATCAATGAAAACAATGACAAACTTGTCAAGGTATGGTCCACACACTCGGTTCATAATGTCCATGAACACAGCTGTTGCATTAGTTAAACCAAACGGCATGACCATAAACTCGTAATGACCGTAACGTGTTTTGAAAGCAGTCTTTGGAATATCATCTTCTTTCACCCGCATTTGATGATACCCGGAACGTAAGTCAATCTTTGAATAAACAGACGAGCCTTGTAGTTGATCAAATAAGTCGTCGATTCTCGGTAGTGGGTAGAGGTTCTTGATAGTAAGTTTGTTCAACTCTCGGTAGTCGATACACAACCTGAATGTACCATCTTTGTTCTTGACAAACAAAATAGGAGCTCCCTACGGTGATGTGCTTGGTCGAATGAAACCACGCTCTAAAAGTTCTTGTAATTGGCTTTGCAGTTCTTTCATCTCGCTGGGTGCGAGTCTGTAAGGAGCATGAGCTATTGGTGCAGCTCCTGGTACAAGATCTATTTGAAATTCAACGGATCGATGTGGGGGTAATCCCGGTAATTCTTTCGGAAATACATCGGGAAATTCTTTTGCGACTGGAACATCATTGATGCTCTTTTCTTCAATTTGTACTTTCTCGACGTGTGCTAGAATGGCATAGCAACCTTTTCTTATTAGTTTTTGTGCCTTCAAATTACTAATAAGATGTAGCTTCGTGTTGCCCTTTTCTCCGTACAACATTAAGGGTTTTCCTTTTTCTCGTATAATGCGAATTGTATTTTTGTAACAAACGATCTCTGCTTTCACTTCTTTCAACCAGTCCATACCGATTATCACATTAAAACTCCCTAACTCTACTGGTATCAAGTCAATCTTAAATGTTTCGCTAACCAGTTTAATTTCTCGATTCCGACATATATTATCTGCTGAAATTAATTTACCATTTGCTAATTCGAGTAAAAATTTACTATCCAAAGGCGTCAATGGACAACTTAATTTAGCACAAAAATCTCTACTCATATAGCTTCTATCCGCACCCGAATCAAATAAAACGTAAGAAAATTTATTGTCAATAAGAAACGTACCTATAACAAGCTCCGGGTCTTCCTGTGCCTCTGCCGCATTAATATTGAAAACTCTTCCACGGCCTTGTCCATTCGTGTTCTCCTGGTTCGGGCAATTTCTAATAATGTGGCCCGATTTTCCACATTTATAACAAACTACATTGGCATAACTTGCTCCGACACTACTTGCTCCACCATTACTCGTTCCGACACCATTTGTTCCTTTCGTTCTGTTAACCCCTGGTCCGTAGACCTCACACTTCGCCGCGCTATGACCATTTCTTTTACACTTGTTGCAAAATTTGGTGCAGAACCCCGAGTGATACTTTTCACACCTTTGGCATAGCTGCTTCTGATTGTTGCTGTTGTTGTTGCGGTTATTATTGTTGTTGGGATGATTATTGTTGTTGTTGTTGTTGTTGTTGTTGTTGCTGTTGTTGCTGTTGTTGTTGTTGTTGGGCCGTTTGTTGTAGTTGCGATTGATGTTGCGATTGTTGGGATAGTTGTTGCGATTATTGTTGTAATTACTGTTGTTGTTGTATTGGTGATTCTTATCACCGTTTTCCTCCCACTTTCTTTTGACTTGCTTCACATTGGCCTCTTCAGCAGTCTGTTCTTTAATTCTTTCTTCAATCTGGTTCACTAGTTTGTGAGCCATTCTACATGCCTGTTGTATGAAGGCGGGCTCGTGTGAACTTATATCTTCTTGGATTCTTTCCGGTAATCCTTTCACAAATGCGTCGATCTTCTCTTCCTCATCTTCGAACGCTCCCGGACACAATAGGCATAATTATGTGAATCGTCTTTCGTACGTGGTAATATCAAATCCTTGGGTTTGTTACCCTCTAAGTTCTGTCTTGAGCTTATTGACCTCGGTTCTGGGATGGTACTTCTCGTTCATCAAGTGCTTGAATGCTGACCACGGTAGTGCGTAAGCATCATCTTGTCCCACTTGCTCTAGATAGGTATTCCACCATGTTAACGCAGAACCTGTGAAGGTATGCGTAGCGTACTTCACTTTGTCCTCTTCAGTACACTTACTTATGGAAAACACCGATTCGACCTTCTTGGTCCACCGTTTCAATCCGATCGGTCCTTCGGTTCCATCACATTCCAAAGGTTTGCAGGCAGTGAATTCTTTGTAGGTGCATCCTACACGATTTCCTGTACTGCTAGATCCAAGGTTATTGTTGGTATGTAGCGCAGCCTGTACTGCAGCTATGTTTGAAGCAAGAAAGGCACGAAATTCCTCTTCGCTCATATTCAAGATGTGTCGAGTAGTCGGTGCCATTTCCTTCAAAATAGTCAAATGAAACGAGTTAATCATATAGAATATCAAGAGTAGTCAATAGTATTTCGTAGCGTAATATGAACTTATTTATAAAAGCTTTTTCTTCATATTAGCGTTTTATAAGTTTAAATTCGGGTAGTACCTACCCGTTAAGTTCATACTTAGTAGCTAATATACAATTCAACTACTACAATTCTATATGAAAAACTGATTATAACAATATTTCGCGTTCAAACTTTTACACAATATTTTACAAACTTACAATACCGCTTATTTTACATATAGCATGAAATATAGCACACAACAACTTTGATACAAGATAGTTGTGAAGATAATTCTAGCTAGTACACAAGTCGTTCAGCAAAGGCAATAAAGACACGTAATTCATACGTCCAGAAACTAGTCATGCATTCTGGTTTTACTAGGACTACTTCCCATCCTTGGTCTTGTGGAACATAACCGTTATGGCCATTGATAAGACAGCGTGTTGTAATATCGTCAAAGGGACGAGGGTTACGTAATGTCCAACAGTCCCGTAACAATCTAAAAACCTCATTTCTTACCCCAATTACCGACTCCGTCACTTGTGGGAACGTTTTGTTTAATAGTTGTAGCCCGATGTTCTTGTTCTCACTTTGGTGAGAAGCGAACATTAATAATCTGTAAGCATAACATGCTTCTTTATGTTGCATGTTAGCCGCTTTTTCTAAATCACGAATTCCTATATTCGGATATATTGAGTCAAAATAATTTCTTAACCCGTTGCGTAAAATAGCATTTGGGTTCCCCGCAATATATGCGTCAAAGCAAACACATCGTAACTTATGGATTTCCCAATGTGATATCCCCCATCTTTCGAACGAAAGCCTTTTATAAACCAAGGCATTCTTGGAACGTTCTTCGAATGTCTTACAAACTGATCTTGCCTTAAATAGTTGTGCCGAGGAATTCTGACCGACTCTAGACACTTTTTGATATATCTCAATTGATAACTCTATAATTGTTTCTATTTTAGAATTTCATATTAAATGAAAATATATTTGACTATCGTTCGTTTCAATAATAATTCATGGCTGCAAAACACATTTTTGAGCACATTACATTGGGCACATAATTAGGCCAAATTACGTGGCAAGCATTAAAAGAACTTCGGTTGAAAATTGGACCTACTTTCGCACGATTAATAGATAACGACGTTATGAGAAAGTCTTCCTGAAGGCTTGCTTCCATTCGATATAGTTTTGACGCCGAAAAAGTTGTTTTGCTATTTCAAAAGGTGAATTTTGTACTTTCAGATTTTACGATAATTATTACCTTTACATTTGAACTCTTATGCATATTTAAATATTAATTTGATACTTGCTTTTTATGTAACAATTTATTTATGTACATTGAGAATATTTTTGGGGTTAATATATCCCCACTAGCCGCAAATCCTTACACGTTTAGTGACATATTGGTTTAATGGTTCGATTATTTTGTGACACTTTTTAATATCTCTCAAATCATAACTCTATAATGGTTTCTATTTTAAAATTTCATATTGAATGAAAATAAATTTTACTATAGTATCGTTTAATAATTCATGGCCGCAAAACATTTTTTTGAGCACATTACATTGGCTACACAATTGGGCCAAATTATGTGGCAATTATGCTAAAAAAACATCGGTTGAAAATTGGATCCACTTTTGCATGATGAATAGGTAACGATGTTGTGAGAAAGACTTCATGAAGGCTTGCTTCCATTCGAAATAGTTTTGACGCCGAAAAAGTTGTTTTTCCATTTCTAAAGGTGAATTTTGAACTTTCTGATTTTACGATAATTATTACCTTTGTATTTGAACTCAATTGCATATTTAATTATTATTTTCATACTTGTTTTTATGTAACACTTTATTTAGGTACGTTGAGAATATTTTTGGGGTTAATATATCCCCACTAGTCACAAATCGTTACACGTTTAGTGACATCTTGGTTTAACGGTTTGATTATTTTGTGACACTTTTTAATATCTCTCAATTCATAATTCTATAATTGTTTCTATTTTAAATTTTCATATTGAATAAAAATATATTTGACTATAGTATAGTTTTGATAATAATTCATGGGCGCAAAACACCTTTTTGAGCACATTACGTTGGCCACATAATTAGGCAAAATTATGTGGCAAGCATGCTAAAAAAAACTTTGGTTGAAAATTAGACCCACTTTCGCACGATGAGAAGCTAACGACGTTAAGAGAAAAACTTCATGAAGGCTTGTTTCCATTCGAAATAGTTTTGACGCAGAAAAATTTCTTTTACTATTTCTAAAGGTGAAATTTGAAATTTCAGATTTTACGATAATTATTACCTTTGCATTTGAACTCTTATGCATATTTAAATATTATTTTGATACTTTTTTTTATGTATTACTTTATTTAGATACGTTGAGAATATTTTTGGGGTTAATATATCCACACTATGTAATGACCCGAACTTTTACATAATTATATATATTAAATGATATCTAATATTAACGTGATTAAATGTTTCCAACATGTTAAGCAATCAAACTTGTTAAGACTTGATTATTTGTTATGAGTTTCATGTTGACAATTGACCACCCAAGTTGTCCGGCGATTCACGAACGTTAAAACTTGTAAAAATGACAAGATGTTATATATATATATATATATATATATATATATATATATATATATATATATATGGTTAAAATGAGATTATGTTATGTAAGAATCTCACTAGGTATATTAACAATGTGTGATATACATAAAAATGAGAATATTGAATTATGAAACTCGAAACGATACATATAACGATTATCGTTATAACAACGTCTTACTAAATACATATGTATCATATTAAGATATTGTTACACTATATTTAACATGATAAAATGATAATTATATATATCATTAAGTATATTAACAATGAACTACATATGTAAAACAAGACTACGAACTTAAGAATTTTGAAACAATATATATATATATATATATATATATATATATATATATATATATATATATATATATATATACGTAACAATTATCATTGTAATAGTATTTTAACATATATATATATATATATATATATATATATATATATATATATATATATGAATATATGATGTTAAGATATATTTATACACCATTTTATTATGATAACATAACAATTTAACATCTTATATAAGTATTATAACAATGGATTAGTTACATTTAACAAGATCGTTAACTTAAAGGTTTCAAAACAACACTTTCGTGTAACGACTAACGGTGACTTAACGACTCAGTTAAAATGTATATACATGTAGTGTATTAATATGTATTAGTACACTTTTGAAAGACTTCAAGACACATATCAAAAGTACTTCTACTTAACAAAAATGCTTACAATTACATCCTCATTCATTTTCATCAACAATTCTACTCGTATGCACCCGTATTCGTACTCGTACAATATACAGCTTCTAGATGTATATACTATTGGTATATACACTTCAATGATCAGCTCCTTAGCAGCCCATGTGATATCTCACAAAATTACAAAAAAATTACTATTGGTATAAACATGTGGGAACCATCATTTGGCAACTAGCATGAAATATCTCACAAAATTACATAAAATATTATAAATCATTCATGAATTATTTACATGAAAACAAACTTACACATCCTTTATATCTATTCCATATACCATCGACCAAAAACACCTACAAACACTTTCATTCTTCAATTTTCTTCATCTAATTGATCTCTCTCAAGTTCAATCTTCAAGTAGTAAGTGTTCTTCATATATTCTATAAATTCTAGTTTCATAAAACCAAGAACACTTTTAAGTTTGCAAGATTACTTCCAAGCTTTCTAATCCATTCTAAGTAATCATCCAAGATCAAGAAACCTTTGTTACTTACAGTAGGTTATCTCTCTAATTCAAGGTAATACTCATATTCAAACTTTGATTCAATTTCTATAACTATAACAATCTTAATTCGAGCAGAAATCTTACTTGAACTTGTTTTCGTGTAATGATTCTACTTCAAGAACTTTCAAGCCATCCAAGAATCTTTTGAAGCTAGATCATTTCTTGTCACTTCTAGTATGTTTACCTACTAAACTTAAGGTAGTAATGATGTTCATAACATCATTCGATTCATACATATAAAGCTATCTTATTCGAAGATTTAAACTTGTAATCACTGGAATATAGTTTAGTTAATTCTAAACTTGTTCGCAAATAAAGTTAATCCTTCTAACTTGAAATTGAAAATCAACTAAACACGTGTTCTATATCTATATGATATGCTAACTTAATGATTTAAAACCTGGAAACACGAAGAACAGCGTAAAACCGGACATACGCCGTCGTAGTAACACCGCGGGCTGTTTTGGGTTAGTTAATTAAAAACTATGATAAAATTTGATTTAAAAGTTGTTCTTCTGGGAAAATGATTTTTCTTATGAACATGAAACTATATCCAAAAATCATGGTTAAACTCAAAGTGAAAGTATGTTTTCCAAAATGGTCCCCAAGACGTCGTTCTTTCGACTGAAATGATTACCTCTTATAATATTGACTTGTAACCTGTATTTTCGACTATAAACTTATACTTTTTATGTTTAGATTCATAAACTTAAGTTCAATGTTAAACCATAGCAACTTGAATCACTCAAAACGGATTTGAAACGAAGAAATGACGGGTAAAACAAAATAGGATAAATTTGCTAGTTTTAGCTACGAAAATTTTGTAACAAATCTTGACTAAACATATCCTAACTAAATTATATTTTATTATACATATTATGAAATCTTGGGATATCATAGACACGTATACAATGTTTTGACATATCATATCGACCCATCTATATATATATTTCGGAACAACCATAGACACTCTATATGCAGTAATGTTTGAGTTAGCTATACAGGGTTGAGGTTGATTCCAAAATAATATATATACTTTGAGTTATGATCAAGTCTGAGACTTGTAGATACTGGGTCCTGGATTGATTCGAGATAATATATATTGCTTTATTTCTGTACATCTAACTGTGAACAACTAGTTGTAGGTTACTAACGAGGACTGCTAACTTAACAAACTCAAATCATTAAAACGTAATAAAAATGTTGTAAATATATTTTGAACATACTTTGATATATATATATATATATATATATATATATATATATACACATATTTGTTATAGGTTCGTGAATCGACCAGTGGCCAAGTCTTACTTCCGAAAAAGTAAAAATCTGTGAAAGTGAGTTATAGTCCCACTTTTACAATCTAATATTTTTTTGGGATGAGAATACATGCAGCTTTATAAAAGTTTTACAAAATAGACACAAGTACGCAAAACTACATTCTATGGTTGGATTATTAAACCGAATATTGCCCTTCAAGTCTGGTAACCTACGAATTAGGGAAATGGCCCCTAATTGACGCGAATCCTAAAGATAGATCTATTGGGCTTAACAACCCCCATTCAGGTTATGGATGGTTTAGTACTTCGAGATTATTATACAGACGAGAGGTTCTGTTTTGGGGATATTCTATGCATTAAGTTAACGTCGATTACCAGGTGTTCAACATATGAATGATTTTTATCTCTATGCAGTTTGCGAAATGCCTGATATGAGATGTGTTATAAAAATGAAATCTTGTGGTCTATTATTATGATTTGATAATATATAGGTTAAACCTATAACTCACCATCATTTTTGTTGACGTTTTAAGCATGTTTTTTCTCAGGTGATTATTAAGAGCTTCCGCTGTTACATAGTAAAATAAGGACAATATTTGGAGTCCATGCTTGTATGATATTGTGTAAAAACTGCATTCAAGAAACTTATTTTTGATGTAATATATTCTTATTGTAAACCATTATGTAATGGTCGTGTGTAAACGGTATATTTTAGATTATCATTATTTGATAATCTACGTAATGCTTTTTAAACCTTTATCGATAAAATAAAGGTTATGGTTGTTTTAAAAATGAATGCAGTCTTTGAAAAACGTCTCATATAGAGGTCAAAACCTCGCGACGAAATCAATTAATATGGAACGTTTATAATCAATATGAACGGGACATTTCAGTTGGTATCCGAACGTTGGTCTTAGAGAACTAGAAATTTACATTAGTGTGTCTTATCGAGTATGTAGGATGCATTAGTGAGTATGGACTTCGACCGTGTTTACTTGAAAAACGATTGCTTAACATTTTTGTTGGATACTATATATTGTTAACATGTAAATATTATGTGATATATTAATCTCTTAACGTATTTGATATTGTGTGTTAGATGTCATCCTCTAGTACAAATCCCAACGACTCACCTAATAATAATGAAGAGTCGAATATAGTTTGGGAAGATTCACAAATTCCCGAAGAGGAACCGGAAGAAGAGGAACTGGAAGAAGAGGAACCAGAAGAAGAGGAACCGGAAGAAGAGGTTCCGGAGGAGGAAATATTAGGAACCACAGAAAAACAGACAAATAAAAGAAAACCCTCAACTAATGGATCAAAATTAGTAATGGTCAATGGCGTTTCCGCCGAGGAAGCAAAATATTGGGAAGATTACCAATTTTCCGATGAATCGGATCCCGATGAGGATTCCGATGATATTATAGAAATTACCTCGACCCAATTTAATAAAGCAAAAGAAAAGAATGAGGGAAAAGGTATAAAAATAGAGAAACCTGATTCCAACCCTGATAAACTTTATATGTCTCGGCAACATCCGTATTTCCTAAATTGTAACAATAACCCGGGAACCTCTAAACCACCAGGTTTTTCTAAAGTATTGTGGAAAATGATGGTTCGTATTAGAGGAACACCATATATCCCTAGAAAATTAGGAAAACGAACCAAGTCCGAAGAAGAAGAAACCAGTGATTCAGATTAGAGGGTTGTAATCATGTTGTGTATTATATGTATTGTAGTGTGCTTGTACTTTTATGTTCTATGTAAAAATTGCTTGTATTGTTTGTTAATTATCTTTTACGAATCTAATCCTTGTCTATTTTACAATATAAAAACACAAAATGGACGTTAAGGGTAGACAACCGAATATTTTAGAAGACCTACCAGAGGATATGATTGATGAAATCTTGTCTAGAGTCGGTCAGAATTCATCAGCACAATTAGTTATGGCGTAATTAACCTGTCAAACATTTGAAAGACTTTCCAGAAATGCCTTAGTTTATAAAAGGATTACGCTACGGGTTAAGAACCTATTCTAACATGCAACATAAGGAAGCATGTTATGCTTATGGGTTAGTGATGTTCGCTTCTCACCAAAGTGAGAAAAAGAACATCGGATTACAACTTTTAAATAAAACCTTCCCACAAGTGACGGATTCAGTAGTTGGGGTGAGAAACAAGGTTTTTGGATTATTATGGGGCTGTTGGGCATTACGAAACCCTCGTCCTTTTGACGATGTTACAACATGCTGCCTAGCCAACGGTCATAACGGTTATTTTCCACAAGACCAAGGATAGGAAGTAGTCTTAGTAAAACCAGAATGCATGACTTGTTTCTGGACTTATGAATTACGTGTTTTTATTGCCTTTACTGAACAACTTGCGTATTAACTAGGATTGTTGTCACAACTATTTTGTATCAAAGTGATTGTGTGCTAAACTTCATGCTATATATATAATAGCGGTATTGTAAGTTTGTAACTTTTTGTATAAAAGTTTGAACTCGAAATATTATTGTAATCAGTTTTTCATATAGAATTGTAGTAGTTGAATGGTATATTAGCTACTAAGTATGAACTTAACGGGTAGCTACTGCCCGAATTAAAACTATAAAACGCTAATATGAAGAAAAAGCTTTTATAAATGAGTTCATATTATGCTACGAAATACTATTGACTACTCTTAATATTCTATATGATTAACTTAATTTTTTTGGGCTATTTTTGAAGGAAATGGCACCGACGACTCGTCAGAATTTGAACATGAGCGAGGAAGATATTCGTGTTTTCCTTGCAGCAAACATAGCCACAGTACAGGCTGCAATGCAAAACAACAAAAATAACTCTGAATCTAGCAATGCAAATAACGCCACAAGAAATCGTGTAGGATGCTCCTACAAAGAATTCATTGCCTGTAAACCTCTGGAATTCGATGGAATCGAGGGTCCAATCGGATTGAAATGGTGGACCGAAAAGGTTGAATCGGTGTTTGACATAAGTAAGTGTACTGAAGAAGACAAAGTAAAGTACGCTATGCATACCTTCACAGGTACTACGTTAACATGGTGGAATACCAATCTAGAACAAGTGGGACAAGATACTGCTTACGCACTACCGTGGTCAGCATTCAAACCTCTGATGACTGAGCAGTATCGTCCCAGAAGCGAGGTCAACAAGCTAAAAGTAGAGCTTAAGGGATTACGAACACAAGAATTCGATATTACCACATACGAACGACGATTCACGGAGTTGTGCTTATTGTGCCCGAGAGCCTTCGAAGATGAAGAGGAGAAAATCGACGCATTTGTAAAAGGGTTACCAGAAAGGATTCAAGAAGATATAAGTTCACACGAGCCCGCTTCCATACAAAAGGCGAGTCGAATGGCTCATAAACTCATAAATCAGATTGAGGAAAGAGTTAAAGAGCAGACGGCCGAAGAAGCCAACACGAAACAAATCAAGAGAAAGTGGGAAGAAACCAGTGACAAGGGTCACAATTTTAACAAACAACACAACAATCACAACTACAATCGCACCAATTTTTGCAACAACAACAACCACCTCAGCAACAACTATAACAACCGTTTCAACAACAATAACAACCGCAACAACAACAATCCCAACAATAACAACAAGAGGTAGAAACCATGTCAGAGGTGTGAAGGATACCATCCGACTGGGCTCTGTACGGCAGTGTGTACTAAGTGTAAAAGAAAGGGTCATTGTACGACAAAGTTTGAAATCTACGGATCAATGGCTAAGGGAACAAATAATGCCGAAACAAGTTATGCCGACATTACCTATTTTGGATGCGGGAAGAAGGGCCATTACAAAAATGCGTGTCCAAATTAGGGGGATAATAATGGGCAAGGCCGAGGAAGAGTCTTCAACATTAATGCGGTTGAAGCGCAGGAAGACCCGGAGCTTGTTACAGGTACGTTTCTTATTGACAATACATCTGCTTATGTTTTATTTAATTCGGGTGCGGATAGAAGCTATATGAGTAAGGATATCTATGCTAAAATAAGTTGTCCATTGACGCCTTTGGATAATAAATTTTTACTCGAATTAGCAAACGGTAAATTAATTACAGCAGATAAGATATGTCAGAATCAAGAAATTAAACTGGTTAGCGAAACGTTTAAGATTGATTTGATACCAGTAGAGTTAGGGAGTTTTGATGTGATAATCGGCATGGACTGGTTGAAAAAGGAGAGAGCGGAAATCGTATGTTACAAAAATACGATTCGTATTGTAAGAGAAAAAGGAAAACCCTTAATGGTGTACGGAGAAAAGAGCAACGCGAAGCTAAATCTTATTAGTAATTTGAAGGTGCAAAAACTAATAAGAAAAGGTTGCTATGCTATTCTAGCACACATCGAAGAAGTCAAGCCCGAAGAAAAGAACATCAATGATGTTCCCGTTGCAAAAGAATTTCCCGATGTATTTCCGAAAGAATTATCGGGACTACCTCCACACCGATCTGTTGAATTTCAAATAGATCTCGTACCAGGAGCTGCACTAATAGCTCTTGCTCCATACAGACTCGCACCCAGCGAAATGAAGGAACTCCAAAGCCAATACAAGAACTCTTAGAGCGTGGTTTCATTCGACCAAGTACATCACCATGGGGAGCTCCTGTTTTGTTTGTCAAGAAGAAAGATGGTACATTCAGGTTGTGTATCGACTAACGAGAGTTGAACAAACTTACCATCAAGAACCGTTACCCACTACCGAGAATCGACAACTTATTTGATCAACTACAAGGTTCGTCAGTTTATTCAAAGATTGATTTACGTTCCGGATATCATCAAATGCGGGTGAAAGAGGATGATATTCCGAAAACAGCTTTTAGGATGCGTTACGGTCATTACGAGTTTATGGTTATGCCATTTGGTTTGACTAACGCACTAGCTGTGTTCATGGACCTTATGAACCGAGTGTGTAGACCATATCTTGACAAGTTTGTCATTGTTTTCATTGATGACATACTTATCTACTTAAAGAATGATCAAGAGCACGAAGAACATTTGAGAAAAGTGCTAGGGTTGTTGAGGAAAGAAAAACTGTACGCTAAGTTTTCAAAGTGTGCATTTTGGTTGGAAGAAGTTCAATTTCTCGGTCACATAGTGAACAAAGAAGGTATTTAGGTGGATCCGGCTGTGACGAACCAGAAATTTTCGACCAAATTTAAACGTAATCTTTATATGGTTTCGACATGATAAGCAAAGTCTGTAATGTTGAAGTCTCAAAAACTTTGAATTGTGTTCATGTATTCATTTATCCTTTGAATATTCCCGGCGATTCACGAATAATTAATTTTAAATAAATGTGTATATATATTATATTTTTCTATTTAAAATTTAATTATATCAATTGTGTGTATTTATAAGGATGTATACTCATTAACTGAACATAATATGTGGCTACCATATCCACTAATAATGTTCCTTGAAAGAAACCTCATATTGCAGAATGATTCACTAAATGTAACTACAAGGGTCTTGTGTCTTGCACAATATTTTGTTTATTCTAACATTATCTTTTAACCGTAGAAGATTCACAACCAGACTAAAAAAAATTTTGGTAATAAAATAAAGTCCCATATTTTAATTATTTTTTTAGGATAAAACTTAAACATTGGCAAGTTTAACAAATAGTTACGGTTTTTCCTACAAGCACATGGCAGTTGTGTTAAGTTTTGCAAATATTGTTTTGTAACCAAATGTGATATAATATGTATCATTTCATTCATCTGACCACTTGTAAACTTTCTCTTATTCTTAATCAACAATCTTTACCAACTCACTTGTTTACATTTACTTTTGTCAAACTAGGCACATCGCTTACATATAACTAATTATATATATTACTCCCTTTTATGACTTAAACACACATACATGTATCATTCACTATCACTTTTAATTTTCTTTTTCCACCACTCAAAACACACTCATACAAAAATTACAACTTAAAAATGGATTCAATTTCTAATCAAACAAACAAGCGTATAATTCTTTATAGTAGCATCTCAAGGTCATGTAAACCCAATGTTAAGATTAGGCAACCTTCTTGTATCCAAAAGTTTTCATATCACTCTTGCTACACACGATCACGACCTCAACCATCTCCACCACTCGATCGAATTGTTTCTGTTTTGGTTCGAACCAACACCAAACCGTCACTACACCCCACATACAACTTGCAAACACCACCACTTTCTTCACCAAGATCACCCTCACGACCCACCAACTTTAACCACCATAGACCCACGACAACCCATGAACAACCTGCCCTTTTCTTTCTGTTTTCTTACTCGATCAAATGACCAAACATGATCACCAACCCTTGTTAAATTGCTGTTTAGTTTCATTAATGTTTCATTACCATCATAACAACCATACCATCTTCAATATATTTGTCATCACTGTCTAGTACACGAGCTGCAACAGCAGCTATCCATTTTGCTGCTACTCGTATGCAACTGATCTAATTACTCGCAACAACTAATGTCTGTGTTTGGCTTCCAACGAATCAAAACATCAACAAATTATTAATACTATTTTGGGGAGTAATCAAGAACTAAAACACACACCATATACATATGATTTCGATCAAGAGCACCTCCTATTTCTATTACAAACCTGTTGGAACTTTTGCAGCTGCCACTATTTGGTTTCAGTTTCCTGTTCGATCATCAAACTATACAATCTGTAACTTCTGTTACTAAAATAGTTGCTTCTAACTTCTGTTCAGGTACCACCATAAAACCAATATCAATAACTAATTAGCCGACCACATATTATTATTTCTTAATTTCTGTTTCAATCTAATAACATATGCTGCTGATGTTCTAAATTATTCATTATTGCTGCAAATAATAAACAAAACCACAAACAAGCCATTAATTATAACTGATTATCACCAAACCCTTCAAGAATATCAATTATTACAGCTCATGTTCAATTTATTTAAAATACAGAAAATATATAAATGGATGGAGAAATTAAGAGAACATCAAAGAACCAAATATCTAATTAATCAAGTGATGAACCGATTACCTAGTCGATTGATAAAGGATGATAAGATAATAATTCTGATACAATAAAGACTGATAAAGATGACCTATTATTAGGGTTGATTGATGTTCGAACGATGATAAAGATGATGAACGAATGACCTATTAAACATCGATGGGTATTGCGTAATCAATTGATCAATTGTTGAACCAAGGATCCAAGAAACCATCGTGATATTCCTTTCTATGTTTTTGCTTCTACTTTCTCGATCTGTTTGAAGCCGCCAACAGAACCCACAGTTTCCCTTTTTTATTAGGTATTAATATTATTATTATTATTATTATTATAATAATAATAATAATAATAATTATTATTATTATTATTATTATTATTATTATTATTATTATTATTATTATTATTACTATTATTATTATTATCATTAAAATTAATTATTATTATTATCATTAAAATGAGCATTTGGATTATTAGTAGTTATTACTATTATTATTACTATTAATATTATTATTAGTATATCCTTAAAATTATCATTTTTGAAATTAATATTATTAACCAAAGTATTTTTATTAAAATTATCATTTTCATTATAAGTATTATTATTTTTATTATCATTACTAACATTATTATTACTATTACTATTATTTTTACCACTTTTATTATTATTATTTTCATATAACATTTTTATCATCTTATTATTATTATTAGTATTATTAATTATTAATATATCAAATAAAGATTTACTATATAAAAAAATATATTTATGACATAAAGCCTAACTATATTAATACTTTGGTAATAAATGTTAATTGTCTATAAAAAAATAATTATATCTAATTAAGTTATTAATAAAATACATGATATAAAATAACAATTAAAATCACTAATAATATATATATATATTTGTTCGATTTCCATTATACATGATAATATACATAATTGAATATAGGTTCGTGAATCCTAGGCCAACCCTACACTTGTTCAATGTTGTCATATGTATTTTTACTACAAAATACAGTATGGTGAGTTCATTTGATTCCCTTTTACTCTTTACATTTTTGGGACTGAGAGTACATGCGCTACTTTTACAACTGCTTTATTAAATGCTTTTGAAATAAATTTTGAACTGCGAATACATGAAATGCTTTTATAAATGTTTGAAGAGATAGACACAAGCAAAACATTCCTCGAATGAATTATGTGGACGTGATAATTGCCACCATTAAATTATGTGGACGTGATAATTACCACAATTGATATGAATATTTTTTCCCTGATTATTATTGCTTGGTAACCTAAGAATTAGGGAACATCACTAATTTTGAGAATTAGTGCACGCCTAATTGACACGAATCCTAAAGGTAGCTACCAGGTTTAACCCCCCCACCCAGAATGTTCACTAGACGGAAGAGCTAGTGGGCGTGGTGTTTAGTACTTCGAAGTTTATATGATTATTATACAGACGAGATGTTCTGTTTTGGGGATATTATTATACGCATTATATGTTAAGGTCGGTTACCAAGCCAAGTTATGAAAGCAATGAAAAGTGAATCTTATGTATCGAGAGAATGATTTTATACATAGGTTATGTGTATGTTATTTTTGTGCACAAGATATGTATAAGGTTACTAAGATTTATGAAAGATGATTTCGTACACGAGAAAGGTGTACTGTATTTAAAAGATATCGCATGTAAATTACAGGTGGGTATAGGATTCGGGCCCATTTGTACCATGCAAGATTTAGATCTTGTGGTCTATCAAAATGATGAATTTTACTGTTTTATGATAAACTTATGAATTCACCAACCTTTTGGTTGACACTTGAAAGCATGTTTATTCTCAGGTATGAAAGAAATCTTTCGCTGTGCATTAGCTCATATTAGAGACATTACTTGGAGTCATTCATGACATATTTCAAAAGACGTTGCATTCGAGTCGTCGAGTTCATCAAGATTATTATTAAGTCAATTATAGATGGATATATTATGAAAGGGTATGCATGCCGTCAACTTTTGATGTAAATGAAAGTTTGTCTTTTAAAAACGAATGCAATGTTTGTAAAATGTATCATATAGAGGTCAAGTACCTCGCGATATAACCAAATGTAATGTATTCGTCCAGATAGATTAGGACGGGTCATTAGAGTTGGTATCAGAGCGCTGGTCTTAGCGAACCAGGTATTGCATTAGTGTATCTAACTGATAGTTGTTTAGATGCATTAGTGAGTCTGGACTTCGACCGTGTCTGCATGTCAAAAGTTTTGCTTATCATTTCGTGTCGCAAATTATTTGCTTATCATCCTTAAAGTCTATACACGTCTTACTGCCTCTATTGCATAGATAATGTATAGATAAATTCATATCTCAGCATATCTGTTATTATTACCTTTGCCTGACAGCTTCTGTAGATTCCCCTGTAACTTATGGGATTTTAGTATTATATATGCATATGTAAATTATGTATTGCAGGGTACTAATCTACATCCTATAATCTATTTCTTATCGAAAATCCTTCATTCGATCGTACGAGATGAACCCCTCAACCAGTTCGAATTCCTCAGATTCCGACAGCTATCCCGATATGGAGTTTCACCTAAGCTCCGAAAGCAGTGTCACCAGAATGAAGTAACCAATTGATCTGATGGGTTTATAGCCTACTTAATCATTGGAGACAAAAAGAAGGTGACCCTTTTCATCAACCAAATTCATCTCTTGGCAAAGAACTTGAAGCACTTATCGGTGAACCAGTCCGAAATCCCATTTTCACCCTCATTTCCCGAATATCTCGTCATGATTATATGCTATCTCAAATTCAAAACCTTATTCACTTGCCCGTTCTTACCGACAATCATCCTGGAGTAATCAAAAAAGTCAACGAGCTTCACGCCTGAGTAATGATTTTTGGAGAAAATGGTGAAAAATTTACCAGCTTCAACAACATCAACGGCACCAATAGTACCATCAGTAACAATACCAGTACAATCAACAATCCATACCTCAACATCTCATTCTGTACCTCGAGTATAATCATCATTCTACGTATCGATCTACATCATTTATCTTCGTTCGACATGGCGATTATGTAATCTCTAATGTTTTAGAGATTATATATTCTTGTTCTAATGGTAAATCAAATGATTTTAATATCATATTGACTCATTAAATCCATGATTACATCTGAAAGAAATATATATGTATATATGTTTTCATAAAGATTGTAATTAAAAATTCTTTCGTACAAAACTGTTAATGATGAAAATAATTTAACGGGTAGGTAATACCCAAGGAATATTTAGATTTCACATTAGTAAGTTACATTGTACATTCTTCGAATCTGATTCAACAGTCATTTACTATCCTACTTACATCCACAAGATATACGAATCCGTTCACCACAAAATAACCATTTTCATTCAATTTCATATTTGGATTTTGACCTATCAGAATCCAACAAGTGGCATAATGAAGAACACATTTGACGAAATAAAAATTTGATAGAAACAACAAATTAACTATGAAAAAAAAAATTGTTAAGAATCCACGCTAACTGTTCCTAGCTAACTGTTCCTAGCTAACTGTTAATTCCGTATTACCTTTTATTTATTGTAATTTATTTATCGCAATTTATTTATCGCATTTTATTTATCGCAATTTTAATTCTCGCAATTTTATTTATTGTCATTTAATTTCTGTTATTTATTTTACGCACTTTAAATATCGGGACACGTATACAAGGTTTTGACATATCATATCGACGCATATATATATATATATATATATATATATATATATATATATATATATATATATATATATATATATATATATATATATATATATATATATATATATATATATATATATATATATATATATATATATATATATTATTTAGAATAACCATAGACACTCTATATGCAGTAATGATCGAGTTCTCTATACAAGGTTGAGGTTAATTCTACAATAATATATATACTTTGAGTTGTGATCGAGTCTGAGACATGTACACGGGTCACGATATGTATTAATTAATTCGAATATTATATATTAAACTATATATAAATTATTGGACTGTTAATTGTGGACTATCAACTGTGGACTAATGACATTGGACAATTAAAATGAATTAAAATATTGATTATAACATATGAAACTAAACATTTCTTCAAGTTTGCCACTTGATTTCATCTTAAACCTCATTTGTATCTTGACGATTACAATCTTCGTTCAAACCTTTCGTAATTCTTGAAAACACCTCAATCAAGAGGATGAACCAACCGCACTTCATCTACGTAAGAAGAGATTTATGTATATAGTATGCACCTGAAACCACTCAGAACCTGAGTAAACATTTAACACGAATCTGTGCTAGCTCCTTTGGAGTTGTTAGTACCAAAAATCACTTTACAATCCCTCTCCAAAGTAGCCAATTTTGTCACAGCTTCAGCAAATCAATTTTGACTTTTCATTCGAATAAACTCTACTATAACTTTGATATATAAGTTTGCCTTTCGTCATTGTTACCGGAGAACCGTTTATATTCCACCATATTACCGACAGACGTACCAGCAATCTCATTGCTCCTTGGCTTAAATATCTCCGATAAATCACTATATTTATTCGTTGAAACCCTATCATATACTAATCCGCATCATATAACGAGAATTGCCATATCAATTACCAAGAATCAACAATCAGTATTTCGAATCTCACAGCATGTCTATATCAACATTTATATGTATACATACGACATTTATCTCTTAGAATTATGATCTTCCATTCTGAAATTCTGAAAAGCACCCAGTCTGCGAATTAATACTCTGAATTTTGAAAAATTGAATGAAGCAACAAAAACTGTAAACGACCTCAACAGCCAAAAGTTGATGATAAAGAATTGTATGTTGGCAAAGCTCGGAGAAAGCTTGAAACTGGAAAACTGATTGAGCAAACTACGAAGGAGTCTCTGAACAAATCACAAGGACTAAACTTGTACATTAAGAATCCTGATGATTCTGTTTCTGATGAAATCTTTAGCAAATACTTTACTTCTGACTCCAAACTCTTGCGGACAAATTTTCTTCACCATCCTTCGATATTAGAAATTCCAAGATATCATAGTATCTTTCATTATAAATATCCTCCATATTTCTGAAGATATTTTCATAACTATTCTTATCTGAAATCATTAATCTCTTCGTGCTATCAGTGTTACATCATATAGAAACTGTTAGTTTCTATATTCTATAAACTTTCGAGCTTAAAATATGAATGTTATTGAAGTAATGTTGGGAACTGATGCATGAGTTAGTATAATATAATGACAATTGATTAACGTGATTATATTACAGTAAGTCATGCTGAGTTTCTAATGGAACTTGATGACTCACAGATCATAACGTCATCATATGCCATTTATACAACTCTTTCATTCTACCTAATCTCCAAACATATCAAGAACATAATTTATTGATAGTTCTATCTTTTCTTTAGAAATTCTGGTAATTTAACCAATCAAGATCGTGCTATTTCAATTTCTCTCTTAGAACATTAACTGTGTTCATTCCGAATTTCATATCTACAAATTTTGGACCATTATTCGTTTGACTTAAAGTCGAGAAGAGAAAAATAAAAGTATGGAACTCCGAAATATAAAGGAAATGGAGAGGGTGGATTAATAGTGAAATATCCGACAGAACAATAAAAACAGATCATCGCATTTAATCAAAGAAGATTCTAATTTCCTTAATTATCGAGGAACCAGATCCTATTATGAAGATCTCCTCTGAATCCCTTGAATTCTGGAATTCAACCATGACAACGTCAAAAGTAAAGACGAATATCTATTACCTTATCTCAATCTTTTGTGATAGCTTCACTCGTACGCTTCGAGTAATCGAATAGTTTTATCTAAATTATTCAATGGTGATAAAACTCTATTTATCATCTCATATTCGTCAGGAAAAAATTATTATTGTTAGCTATGATGATCTCACTCGAATTTCGGGACGAAATTTCTTTAACGGGTAGGTACTCTGATGACCCGGAAATTTTCGACCAAATTTAAACTTAATCTTTATATGGTTTTGATATGATAAGCAAAGTCTGTAATGTTGAAGTCTCAAAAACTTTGAATTGTGTTCATGTATTCATTTACCCTTTGACTATTTAATTTTAAATAAATGTGTATATATATATTATATTTTTCTATTTAAAACTTAATTATATCAATTGTGTGTATTTATAAGGATGTATACTCATTAACTGATCATAATATGTGGCTACCATATCCACTAATAATGTTCCTTGAAAGAAACCTCATATTGTAGAATGATTCACTAAATGTAACTACAAGGGTCTTGTGTGTCTTGAACAATATTTTGTTTATTCTAACATTATCTTTTAACCGTAGAAGATTCACAACCAGACTAACAAAAAATTTTGGTAATAAAATAAAGTCCCATATTTTAATTATTTTTTTAGGATAAAACTTGAACATTGGCAACTTTAACAAATAGTTACGGTTTTTCCTACAAGCACATGGCAGTTGTGTTAAGTTTTGCAAATATTGTTTTGTAACCAAATGTGATATAATATGTATCATTTCATTCATCTGACCACTTGTAAACTTTCTCTTATTCTTAATTGAAAATCTTTACCAACTCACTTGTTTTCATTTACTTTTGTCAAACTAGGCACATCACTTACATATAACTAATTATATATATTACTCCCTTTTATGACTTAAACACACATACATGTATCATTCACTATCACTTTTAATTTTCTTTTTCCACCACTCAAAACACACTCATACAAAAATTACAACTTAAAAATGGATTCAATTTCTATTCAAACAAACAAGCGTATTATTCTTTACAGTAGCATCTCAAGGTCATGTAAACCCAATGTTAAGATTAGGAAACCTTCTTGTATCCAAAAGTTTTCATATCACTCTTGCTACACACGATCACGACCTCAACCATCTCCACCACTCGATCGAATTGTTCCTGTTTTGGTTCGAACCAACACCAAACCGTCTCTGCACCCCACATACAACTTGCAAACACCACCACTTTCTTCCCCAAGATCACCATGACGACCCGCCAACTTTAACCACCATAGACCCACGACAACCCATGAACAACCTGCCCTTTTCTTTCTGTTTTCTTACTCGATCATATGACCAAACATGATCACCAACCCTTGTTAAATTGCTGTTTAGTTTCATTAATGTTTCATTACCATCATAACAACCACACCATCTTCAATATATTTGTCATCACTGTCTAGTACACGAGCTGCAATAGCAGCTGTCCATTTTGCTGCTACTCGCATGCAACTGATCTAATTACTCGCAGCAACTAATGTCTGTGTTTGGCTTCCAACGAATCAAAACATCAAAAAATTATTAATACTATTTTGGGGAGTAATCAAGAACTAAAACACGCACCATATACATATGATTTTGATCAAGAGCACCTCCTATTTCTATTACAAACCTGTTGGAACTTTTGCAACTGCCACTATTTGGTTCAGTTTCCTGTTCGATCATCAAACTATACAATCTGCAACTTCTGTTACTAAAATATTTGCTTCTAACTTCTGTTCAGGTACCACCATAAAAACCAATATCAATAACTAATTAGCCGACCACATATTATTATTTCTTAATTTCTGTTTCAATCTAATAACATATGCTGCTGACGTTCTAAATTATTCATTATTGCTGCAAATAATAAACAAAACCACAAACAAGCCATTAATTATAACTGATTATCACCAAACCCTTCAAGAATATCAATTATTACAGCTCATGTTCAATTTATTTAAAATACAGAAAATATATAAATGGATGGAGAAATTAAGAGAACATCAAAGAACCAAATATCTAATTAATCAAGTGATGAACCGATTACCTAGTCGATTAATAAAGGATGATAAGATAATAATTCTGATACAATAAAGACTGATAAAGATGACCTGTTATTAGGGTTGATTGATGTTCGAACGATGATGAAGATGATGAACGAATGACCTATTAAACATCGATGGGTATTGCGTAATCAATTGATCAATTGTTGAACCAAGGATCCAAGAAACCATCGTGATATTCCTTTCTGTGTTTTTGCTTCTACTTTCTCGATCTGTTTGGAGCCGCCAACAGAACCCACAGTTTCCCTTTTTATTAGGTATTAATATTATTAATATTATTATTATTATTATTATTATTATTATTATTATTATTATTATTACTATTATTATTATTATTACTAATATAAATATTATACTCTTTATTATTATTATCATTAAAATTCGTTATTATTATTATAATTAAAATGAGCATTTGGATTATTAGTAGTTATTACTATTATTATTACTATTAATATTATTATTAGTATATCCTTAAAATTATAATTTTTGAAATTAATATTATTAACCAAAGTATTTTTATTAAAATTATCATTTTCATTATAAGTATTATTATTTTTATTATCATTACTAACATTATTATTACAATTACTATTATTTTTACCACTTTTATTATTATTATAATTTTCATATAACATTTTTATCATCTTATTACTATTAGTATTATTAATTATTAATATATCAAATAAAGATTTACTATATAAAAAAATATATTTATGACATAAAGCCTAACTATATTAATACTCTGGTAATAAATGTTAATTGTCTATAAAAAAAAATTATATCTAATTAAATTATTAATAAAATACATGATATAAAATAACTATTAAAATCACTAATAATATATATATTTGTTCGATTTCCATTATACGTGTTAATATACATAATTGAATATAGGTTCGTGAATCCGAGGCCAACCCTACACTTGTTCAATGTTGTCATATGTATTTTTACTACAAAATACAGTATGGTGAGTTCATTTGATTCCCTTTTACTCTTTACATTTTTGGGACTGAGAATACATGCGCTACTTTTACAAGTGCTTTATTAAATACTTTTGAAATACATTTTGAACTGCGAATACATGAAATGCTTTTATAAATGTTTGACGAGATAGACACAAGCAAAACATTCCTCGAATGAATTATGTGGACGTGATAATTGCCACCATTGAATTATGTGGACGTGATAATTATCACAATTGATATGAATATTTTTCCCCTGATTATTATTTCTTGGTAACCTAAGAATTAGGGAACATCACTAATTTTGAGAATTAGTGCACGCTTAATTGTCGCGAATCCTAAAGGTAGCTACCGGGTTTAACACCCCCACCCAGAATGTCCACTAGACGGAAGGGCTAGTGGGCGTGATGTTTAGTACTTCGAAGTTTATATGATTATTATACAGACGAGATGTTCTGTTTTGGGGATATTATTATGCGCATTATATGTTAAGGTCGGTTACCAAGCCAAGTTATGAAAGCAATGAAAAGTGAATCTTATGTATCGAGAGAATGATTTTATACACAGGTTATGTGTATGTTATTTTTGTGCACAAGATATGTGTACAGTTACTAAGATTTATGAAAGATGATTTCGTACACGAGAAAGGGGTACTGTATTTAAAAGATATCGCATGTACATTACAGGTGGGTATAGGATTCGGGCCCATTTGTACCATGCAGGATTTAAATCTTGTGGTCTATCAAAATAATGAATTTTACTGTTTTATGATAAACTTATGAACTCACCAACCTTTTGGTTGACACTTGAAAGCATGTTTATTCTCAGGTATGAAAGAAATCTTCCGCTGTGCATTAGCTCATATTAGAGACATATACTTGGAGTCATTCATGACATATTTCAAAAGACGTTGCATTCGAGTCATTGAGTTCATCAAGATTATTATTAAGTCAATTATAGATGGATATATTATGAAAGGGTATGCATGCCGTCAACTTTCGATGTAAATGAAAGTTTGTCTTTTAAAAACGAATGCAATGTTTGTAAAATGTATCATATAGAGGTCAAGTACCTCGCGATGTAACCAAATGTAATGTATTCGTTCAGATGGATTAGGACGGGTCATTAGACCGGCAAAGATTGAAACCGTTGAAAAATGGGAAACCCTGAAAACTCCGAAGCATATACGCTAATTTTTAGGACTAGCTGGTTATTACAGAAGATTCATCCAAGATTTTTCCAAAATAGCAAAACCCTTGACTGCATTAACGCATAAAGGGAAGAAAATTGAATGGAAGGATGAGCAGGAGAAAGCGCTTCAATTGTTGAAGAAAAAGTTAACTACGGCACCTATATTATCATTGCCTGAAGGGAATGATGATTTTGTGATATATTGTGACGCCTCAAAACAAGGCCTCGGTTGTGTATTAATGCAACAAACGAAGGTAATTGCTTATGCTTCTAGACAATTGAAGATTCACGAGCAGAATTATACGACGCATGATTTGGAATTAGGCACGGTTGTTTTTGCAATAAAGACTTGGAGGCACTACTTATATGGGGTCAAAAGTATTATATATACCGATCACAAAAGTCTCCAACACATATTTAATCAAAAACAACTAAACATGAGGCAGCATAGGTGGATTGAGTTATTGAATGATTACGATTTCGAGATTCGTTACCATCTGGGGAAGGCGAATGTGGTAGCAGACGCTTTGAGTAGAAAGGACATAGAACCTATGCGGGTAAAAGCTATGAATATAATTATTCGTACTAACCTTACTACTCAAATAAAGGAGGCGCGGCAGGGTGTCGTAAAAGAAGGGAATTTGAAGAATGAAATACCCAAAGGATCGGAGAAACACCTTAATATTTGAGAAGACGGAACCCGGTATAGAGCCGAAAGAATTTGGGTACCAAAGTTTGGAGATGTGAGAAAAATGGTACTTGGGGAAGCACATAAAACCAGATACTCAATACATCCCGGAGCGGAAAAGATATACAAGGACCTCAAGAAACATTTTTGGTGGTCGGGTATGAAAGCTGATATTGCGAGATATGTAGGAGAATGTTGGACGTGTTCTAAGGTCAAAGTTGAAAATCAGAAACCATCAGGTCTACTTCAACAACCTGAAATCCCAGAATGGAAATGGGAAAAATGACCATGGATTTCATTACTAAATTATCAAGAAGTGCAAGTGGTTATGATACTATTTGGGTAATAGTCGATCGTCTTACCAAATCAGCACACTTTCTGTCAACGAGAGAAGATGATAAAATAGAGAAGTTGGCGCAATTATATTTAAAGAAAGTTGTCTCCAGACATGGAATACCAATCTCTATTATCTATGATAGGGATGGCAGATTTGTTTCAAGGTTTTGGCAGACACTGCAACAAGCATTGGGGACTCGTCTAGACATGAGTATTGCTTATCATCCACAAACTGATGGGCAAAGTGAAAGGATGATACAGACCCTTGAACACATGCTACGAGCATGTGTTATCGATTTCAGAAACAGTTGGGATCGACACCTACCGTTAGCAGAATTTTCCTACAACAACAATTATCATTCGAGTATTGAAATAGCGCCGTTTGAAGCACTTTATGGTAGAAAGTGCATGTCTCCAATTTGTTGGAGTGGAGTGGGGGATAGACAGATTACGGGTCTGGAGATAATACAAGAAACTACCGAGAAAATCATCCAAATTCAACAACGATTGAAAACCACCCAAAGTCGACAAAAGAGCTACGCGGACAGTAAAAGAAAAGATATAGAATTCAAGATTGGAGAGGCGTTGTTCGATTTGGTAAATGGGGGAAACTAAATCCAAGGTACATTGGACCATTCAAGATTATAGATCGTGTCGGACAAGTAGCTTACCAACTTGAGTTACCTCAAAAACTCGCGGCTGTACATAACACTTTCCACATCTCGAATTTAAAGAAATGTTTTGCTAAAGAAGATCTCACTATTCCATTAAACGAAATCCAAATCAATGAAAAACTTCAATTCATTGAAGAACCCGTTGAAATAATGGATCGTGAGGTTAAAAGACTTAAGCAAAACAAGATACTAATTGTTAAGGTCGATGGAATGCTCGTAGAGGACCCGAGTTCACCTGGGAGCGTGAAGATCAGATGATGAAGAAATACCCGCACCTATTTCCAGAAGATTCGTCAACACCTTCTACAGCTTAAAATTTCGGGACGAAATTTATATAACGGGTAGGTACTGTAGTGACCTGAACTTTTCCATAATTATATATATTAAATGATATCTAATATTAACATGATTAAATGTTTCTAACATGTTAAGTAATCAAACTTGTTAAGACTTGATTATTTGTTATGAGTTTCATGTAGACAATCGACCACCCAAGTTGACCGGCGATTCACGAACGTTAAAACTTGTAAAAACGACATGATGTTATATATATGGATATATATATGGTTAACATGAGATTATGTTATGTAAGAATCTCACTAGGTATATTAACAATGTGTGATATACATAAAAATGAGAATATTGAATTATGAAACTCGAAACGATACATATAACGATTATCGTTATAACAACGTCTTACTAAATACATATGTATCATATTAAGATATTGTTACACTATATTTAACATGATAAAATGATAATTATATATATCATTAAGTATATTAACAATGAACTACATATGTAAAACAAGACTACAAACTTAAGAATTTCGAAACAACATATATATGTAACGATTATCGTTGTAATAGTATTTTAACATATATATATGATGTTAAGATATATTTATACACCATGTTATTATGATAATATAACAATTTAACATCTTATTTAAGTATTATAACAATGGATTAGTTACAATTAACAAGATCGTTAACTTAAAGATTTCTAAACAACACTTTCATGTAACGACTAACGGTGACTTAACGACTCAGTTAAAATGTATATACATGTAGTGTATTAATATGTATTAGTACACTTTTGAAAGACTTCAAGACACATATCAAATTACTTCTACTTATTGCTTACAATTACATCCTCATTCATTTTCATCAACAATTCTACTCGTATGCACCCGTATTCGTACTCGTATAATACACAGCTTCTAGATGTATATACTATTGGTATATACACTTCAATGATAAGCTCCTTAGCAGCCCATGTGAGTCATTAAACATGTAAAAACCATCATTTGGCAACTAGCATGAAATATCTCACAAAATTACAAAAAATATTATAAATCATTCATGAATTATTTACATGAAAACAAACTTACACATCCTTTATATCTAATCCATATACCAACGACCAAAAACACCTATAAACACTTTCATTCTTAAATTTTCTTCATCTAATTGATCTCTCTCAAGTTCTAAGTGTTCTTCATATATTCTATAAATTCTAGTTTCATAAAACCAAGAACACTTTCAAGTTTGCAAGATTACTTCCAAGCTTTCTAATCCATTCCAAGTAATCATCCAAGATCAAGAAACTTTTGTTACTTATAGTAGGTTATCTCTCTAATTCAAGGTAATACTCATATTCAAACTTTGAATCAATTTCTATAACTATAACAATCTTAATTCGAGCAGAAATCTTACTTGAACTTGTTTTCGTGTCATGATTCTACTTCAAAAACTTTCAAGCCATCCAAGAATCTTTTGAAGCTAGATCATTTCTTGTCACTTTCAGTAGGATTACCTACTAAACTTAAGGTAGTAATGATGTTCATAACATCATTCGATTCATACATATAAAGCTATCTTATTCGAAGATTTAAACTTGTAATCACTAGAACATAGTTTAGTTAATTATTCGTAAATAAATTTAATATTTCTAACTTGACTTTTAAAATCAACTAAACACATTTTCTATATCTATATGATATGCTAACTTAATGATTTAAAACCTGGAAACACGAAGAATACCGTAAAACCGGACATACGCCGTCATAGTAACACCGCAAGCTGTTTTGGGTTAGTTAATTAAAAACTATGATAAACTTTGATTTAAAAGTTGTTCTTCTGGGAAAATAATTTTTCTTATGAACATGAAACTATATCCAAAAATCATGGTTAAAGTCAAAGTGGAAGTATGTTTTCCAAAATGGTCATCAAGACGTCGTTCTTTCGACTGAAATGACTACCTCTTATAATATTGACTTGTAACCTGTATTTCCGACTATAAACTTATACTTTTTCTGTTTAGATTCATAAACTTAAGTTCAATATGAAACCATATCAACTTGAATCACTCAAAACGGATTTGAAACGAAGAAATGACGGGTAAAACAAAATTGGATAAATTTGCTAGTTTTAGCTATGAAAATTTTGTAACAAATCTAGACTAAACATATCCTAACTAAATTATATTGTATTATACATATTATGAAATCTTGGGATATCATAGACACGTATACAATGTTTTGACATATCATATCGACCCATCTATATATATATTTCGGAACAACCATAGACACTCTATATGCAGTAATGTTTGAGTTAGCTATACAGGGTTGAGGTTGATTCCAAAGTAATATATATACTTTGAGTTGTGATCGAGTCTGAGACTTGTAGACACTGAGTCGTGGATTGATTCGAGATAATATATATTGCTTTATTTCTGTACATCTAACTGTGGACAACTAGTTGTAGGTTACTAACGAGGACTGCTGACTTAACAAACTCAAATCATTAAAATGTAATAAAAATGTTGTAAATATATTTTGAACATACTTTGATATATATATATATATATATATATATATATATATATATATATATATATATATATATATACATATTTGTTATAGGTTCGTGAATCGACCAGTGGCCAAGTCTTACTTTCGGCCAAGTAAAAATCTGTGAAAGTGAGTTATAGTCCCACTTTTACAATCTAATATTTTTTTTGGGATGAGAATACATGCAGCTTTATAAAAATTTTACAAAATAGACACAAGTACGCAAAACTACATTCTATGGTTGGATTATTAAACCGAATATCGCCCTTCAATTCTGGTAACCTAAGAATTAGGGAAATGGCCCATAATTGACACGAATCCTAAAGATAGTTTAGTACCTCGAGATTATTATATAGATGAGAGGTTCTGTTTTGGGGATATTCTATGCATTAAGTTAACGTCGGTTACCAGGTGTTCAACATATGAATGATTTTTATCTCTGTGCAGTTTGCGAAATGCCTGATATGAGATGTGTTATAAAAATAAAATCTTGTGGTCTATTATTATGATTTGATAATATATAGGTTAAACCTATAACTCACCAACATTTTTGTTGACGTTTTAAGCATGTTTTTTCTCATGTGATTATTAAGAGCTTCCGCTGTTACATAGTAAAATAATGACAAGATTTGGAGTCCATGCTTGTATGATATTGTGTAAAAACTGTATTCAAGAAACTTATTTTTGATGTAATATATTCTTATTGTAAACCATTATGTAATGGTCGTGTGTAAACGGTATATTTTAGATTATCATTATTTGATAATCTACGTAATGCTTTTTAAACCTTTATCGATAAAATAAAGGTTATGGTTATTTTAAAAATGAATGCAGTCTTTGAAAAACGTCTCATATAGAGGTCAAAACCTCGCGACGAAATCAATTAATATGGAACGTTTATAATCAATATGAACGGGACATTTCACACTAGCCACAAATCCTTACACGTTTAGTGACATCTTGGTTTAATGGTTTGATTATTTTGTGACACTTTTTGATATCTCTCAATTCATAACTCTATAATTGTTTCTATTTTAAAATTTCATATTGAATGAAAATATATTTGACTATCATTCGTTTTGATAATAATTCATGGCTGCAAAACACATTTTTGAGCACATTTCGTTGGCCACATAATTGGGCCAAATTATGTGGCAAGCATGCTAAAAGACCTTCAGTTGAAAATTGGACCCACTTTTGCACGATGAATAGATAACGATGTTTTGAGAAAGACTTCCTAAAGTCTTGCTTCCATTCGATATCGTTCCAACGCCGAAAAAGTCGTTTTGCTATTTCTAAAGGTGAATTTTGAACTTTCAAATTTTACGATAATTGTTACCTATGCATTTGAACTCTTATGTATATTTAAATATTATTTTGATACATGTTTTATATGTAACACTTTATTTAGGTACATTGAGAATATTTTTAGGGTTAACATATTCCCACTAGCCACAAATCCTTACACGTTTAGTGACATCTTGGTTTAAGGGTTCGATTATTTTGTGACACTTTTTCATATATCTCAATTCATAACTCTATAATTGTTTCTATTTTAAAATTTCATATTGAATGAAAATATATTTGACTATAGTTTCGTTTCGATAATAATTCATTGCCGCAAAACATATTTTTGAGCACTTTACGTTGGCCACATAGTTGGGCAAAATTATGTGGTAAAAATGCAAAAAAAAAATTCGGTTGAAAATTGGACTGACTTTCGCACGATGAATAGATAACGACGTTAAGAGAAAGAATTTCTGAAGGCTTTCTTCCATTTGAAATAGTTTTGACGCCTAAAGGTAAATTTTGAACTTTCAGATTTTACGATAATTTTTACCTATGCATTTGAACTCTTATGCATATTTAAATATTATTTTGATAATTTTTTTATGTAACACATTATTTAGGTACATTGAGCATATTTTTTGGGTTAATATATCCCCACTAGGTACAAATCCTTACACGTTTAGCGACATCATGGTTTAATTGTTCGATTATTTTATGACACTTTTTGATATCTCTCAGTTCATAACTCTATAATTGTTTCTATTTTAAATTTTCATATTGAATGAAAATATATTTGACTATAGTTTCGTTTCGATAAAAATTCATGGCCGCAAAACACATTTTTGAGCACATTATGTTGGCCACATAATTGGGTCAAATTGTGTGGCAAGCATGCTAAAAAAACTTCGATTGACAATTAGACCCACTTTCGCACGATTAATAGATAACGACGTTATGAGAAAGACTTCATGAAGGCTTGTTTCCATTCGAAATAGTTTTTACGCCAAAAAAGTCGTTTTGCTATTTTTAAGGTGAATTTTGAACTTTCAGATTTTATGATAATTATTAGCTTTGCATTTGAACTCTTATGCATATTTAAATATTATTTTGATACTTGTTTTTTATGTAACACCTTATTTAGGTACATTGAGAATATTTTTGGGGTTAATATATCCCCACTAAGCACAAATCCTTACACGTTTAGTGACATCATGGTTTAATGGTTCGATTATTTTGTGATATTTTTTGATATCTCTCAAATCATAACTCTATAATTGTTTCTATTTTAAAATTTCATATTGAATGAAAATATATTTGATTATAGTTTCATTTCGATAATAATTCATGGTCACAAAACACATTTTTGATCACATTATGTTGGCCACATAATTGGGCCAAATTATGTGGCAAGCATGCTAAAAAAAACTTCGGTTGACAATTGGACCCACTTTCGCACGTTGAATAGATAACGACGTTATGAGAAAGACTTCCCGAAGGCTTTCTTCCATTCGAAATAGTTTTGACGCTGATGTGACTATAAAGGTACGGTTGAAACGGACGATTCAGTTGATCATTAGGCCGCAGGACGTCTGATTCAGTTGATCAAGGTAGCACACATTGGTTTTGTTTATTTATATTATGCGGGGGCCTAAATTTACTGTTTACTTCCTAAGGTGTAAAAGGTGTAAGTTAACCTAGTGTCGTGTTTTTAATGGATTAACAAATTGAAGATCAAGTGGATAATTGTCTTATAGCTAAATTACCTAGATAAAAGATAGTAGTTGGTTTAAGCTAAAAGTCCTAAGTTCTGAAAAGTAAATAAGTGGAAGGATGTCTGAAGTATGCAGATTAGGGAAATGTTGACCAAGATATCAGTGTTGGGTTAGGAAAAGGTAATTATGCTTATGTTAAGACTATGCTTGGAATGATATAGATCTGGTTGGATGTGCCAATTACACAGACCTACTTATCTCTGAACTCTCGGAGTTCTCTTCGAGCAGCGAGAAGTATGTCACTTGGTTGTATAATTGAAAGGTAGCTATACCTCGGAGGTTATCGTCAGTAAAGTACTAGGTTTATTAGTGAGTTGAGCTCTAATCCTAACCCTCATTATCAGTTTAGTTAACTGAATAACAACGTGCCGTGTTGATTGTACACTGATCACAAACGGAAGGAGTCCGTCGGTTTAAGTTTGCAAAACCTTAAGTGAAAACTAACAACCATTCCATCATACTAGTGAGATCATATCATACAGCATTACAGTTGATATACTGAAAGTAAAGCAGACAGAAACCTAATAAATACCTAAACTGTTGATATGACTTAGTCCTAAGGCAACAATCAAACATGAACATGCAATAGGCTTGGGTCACATAATGAAGGTACTAACCAGATCTTAACAGCTCCTAAGAAGTCTCTTCGGAACAGTCAATAGGCATACTAGGTCATTCATGTCTCAATTCTTAACTTTCGTGTCCTAAAAGCGCATTAAATGCCTCTTGGGAACTCGGACCATACCGAGTTCATAGAATCTTCAGATACAGTATAACCAAGGGTATTAATCCTATGAAGTAGCTAATTTCATATAGGTGGACAAGTCCTGATCACAACCTAGGTTGGTCAATACTTAAGATGCTAGCATACAAATCTATCAGACTTCCTAGTTTAGTATTTCGACAGTGATCGTACTAAATTAACATAATTACGCAAATCCAAACTTCTATCATGGCAACATACAGATTAATTAAGCTATCATGGCAATATCATTATTAAACATAAAAAGTAAGAACACATGTTTAATACAAAAGACAGGCGTTTCGGATAAAACCTGAAAGGGCCGAAGAAATCTGCCCGAGATCGCAGGGACTCACCGGGATATCCTTTGGAAAATAAAAGCTAAGCTAACTACTACTAAAAACTAACTAAAAGCTTGAAACTATAAATTGAATCACAAATTGAGTGTGTATTGAAATGGATGGAGAAAGACCTTTAAATAGACTTGAAATTTACCTGGAAACGGCTGGCAGGCCGTTTGGCAGGCTGTTTGGCAGGCCGTTTGTAGGGGTCATTTGCCAGGTTTGCCCGTTTATGGTGCCCGTTTGATCTGGCCGTTTGGCAGGCCGTTTGTGAGCCAGACAGGCCGTTTGGCAGGCCGTTTGGCAAGCCGTTTGGTCTGCGTGGTCAGCTGATTTTCACTGGATCGTAACTTGATTTCTTGTGTTTCACCATTTTCGCTCTAGAATCTTCGTTTTAGCTCCGTTTTAATTGATTCTTATTGCATCGCCTTCGTAATTACTTAATCTACAAAATCAACCGAAAAAACGATAATTTTTCTGACAAAGTTTGAATCTTTATTGTTCTAGGGCTTAATATTGGGGGTAAAAATGTGACTTTTTGGCCGATATCAAATACCCCACACTTAGCTTTGCTTGTCCTCAAGCAAAAAGCGGGAATATAAGGATCTTTCTAATAGATTCATCCTTACCCCACCCGTGGATTGTTTTTATTATTCCTTCATCAGTAGTCGTCACATCTTTCGAAAGTATTCGAAAAAGTTTCGAGCTTCGATGACTTGGTTGCTGGATTTCAATTGGGTCCATAGTGAAAAAGACGTACTTTTCAACTCTCAGATGTAGAGTATACATGATCAGGCTCCTCACTAGCGGATCACTCATATCACTCAAGTGTTTAAGGTGTCCTATTTTAATTGTATTATTGCTCAGAAGCCAGTCGTGTAACTGTTCTCATCATAGGCTTGGTAAAGCATCGATATCTCCACCGGTTAAGTAAAGATGGCACTGACCTTCTTCCTAGGAATTCCTTTAAGAGGAAGATGGGTTGTAGGGTTTGGTTGGAAATTTTAATGGATTTGTGAAAGGTATCTAGATCTTTTGATTTCAAGAGAATTGATAGACTTTGATTCTTCAGATTATCCATTTTTGGATAGAGAGCTGCTTGGAATCCGTAAAAAGTTTTCTTCGGAAGAGGCGGATCTTTGCTAAGACTTTGTCTAGAATTTACTTTGGCTCCTCCGGTATCCTTCTTGGGGCAACTTCTCAGGGTTTTTCTTTGCCTTTATTCATAGAGACTTTGCTCTTTCATTCATTCATTTATTTTTTGTTCATCATACCCTTTCTTCATAACTTTTGTCTTTCGTTCCTGGTGCCCAGTGAGGAAGTGATATTCCACTGAAAATAGGTCTTTGACCTATCAAAAACAATCAAGGGTTTGGAGTCTTTCAATAAGTGCTTTTGAAGCGAAATTGATCGATCTATCTCTTCGTTAATCTCTGGATCTTTTTGATAAATGGAAAGGGGGAATGAAGGTGAATAGGTAGTGTATTTTTGGGAGTGAATATGGGGTGAATATTTCTGATTGATGAACTCTTTATGTGAGTTGGTCGGTTTAAATTGCGGAGAGTGGAAACGGAAACGGATGGCTTTTTGTCTTCTCTATTCAGAATGATTTCGGAAGGAGTATCGCACCTGCACCACCTATGGCGCTTACTAACCATTAGTCTTGAAACGTATGTCAGAACCAAGTTCTAACTTAAACCGTACACCGGCACGCTCATCAATTGAAATGACAAAGTACTGTAGATTTGATGGGTCATACAGATACTTTAGGTCCAAAATTCCTTAAGTTTTGGGAGTAGGTATGACGACCCGGAAATTTTCGAACAAATTTAAACTTGATCTTTATATGTTTCCGACATGATAAGCAATGTCTGTAATGTTGAAATCTCAAAAACTTTGAATTATGTTCATATGACCAATTACCCTTCGACTGCTCTTGACGATTCACGAACAATTATGTGTAAAAAGATATATATATATATATATATATATATATATATATATATATATATATATATATATATATATATATATATATATATATATATATATGTGTGTGTGTGTGTGTGTGTATGTGTGTGTGTGTGTGTGTGTGTATGATTATTAAATTGAGATATATTAATAAAACATTTAACGGTTTAGTTAATATAAATATAAGTTATGAGATCTATTTACAACTTGGAAACAATAATAAAGTAGTGAATGAATAATACTTTACATGAGCATATTGTTTCAATATAAGTTTAATATAGTTATCGATGAGATATTAAGATAACACCAAATGGGTGGATTATCAAGATTCATTGTGATATGATTTGCGTGTCTCTATTGAGAGGTCCACTTTGATTTAGAAAACCTTTTTTTTTAACGGTATCCGGAATATTTGGTAAAATTGATTTTACAAAAGTGTCATTTAACGAGAGTTAGTCAAAGGTTAGTAATCATTTCCGTTTAAATTTCAAAAATGTACTTTACTTGATTAAATCATGTCCCTTGATAAATAAACTCTTTAGTTTTCATATTAAAAACTTTATTTGGTAAAATAACTACTATTATAAAACGAACTTTGAAATGTAAATGGTTTTGAAAGACTAAATATTATATCATTAGATAAATATTTCAAACATATATATATTGTACAAATTTACAATTTTAAATAAAAATATATATATTTTTTAACTTAGTCATAAAACGTCCTGATTTAAACTAATACTTTTTAACAAACAATGAGCCCCTGATTTATAGAAGCAAAAGACCACAACGCTCAATTATATAATATACATTTTCCATAAAATAGTTTATCAATGACTAAAACTAAATTTTGATAATGGTACGAGTCACTAAACGTAAAAGGCTAGTTTTCTCAGCGTACGAAAGTGCGTTCGAAAAACCGAAAGTGGTACATGAGTCGAGTGACAACGTACGAGCCATTTGAACAAAAATTACATTTTTACCATGCACGTGAATATAATATAATATTTAATTAATTCTAAAGATTAAATATATTATATATTAAATATATATATTATATGTAACAAAAGGTGTCGGTAGGATTTAAAATGCGTTTATGTGATGAAACAAGAGGCCATGCGAGGTGTGGTTAGGTGGCAAAATTGTGTTTAAATACGAACGAAATCTGATTCACCTCCTCATTCAATCTCTCGCAAGTACTCTATATATATATATATATATATATATATATATATATATATATATATATATATATATATATATATATATATATATATATATATATATATATATATATATATATATATATATATATATATATATATACATTAATTAGTTATGTTATTATTATTTATAAAGTTAATATTATTAATAATCTTATTATTATTAGTAGTATTAGTATTATTATTATTTATACATAAAATACTATGACGGGGTTATGAGCGAGGGATTTCTAAATGGGTTTTATGAGCGGGATAGGAATGAGTAAATTATGGGTTATAGCTATGGAGGTGATGGGTATGGTTCAAGGCTATGCTCGTGAGGTCAATCTTGTGTTTATCGTCTCCGTTGCGTTTACGTACATTTCCTGCAATATTGAATCTCAATATTGATACGTGAGTACTTATAATTTAATTTTTACATATTAATAGTGTATCCCTGACTAGTGCTCGAGTATATAGGATTATGCATGCTTGTACTTTTGATATTGCCATTAGATAGGATATGTTGAATCCTGAATTAGTTACATATGCGGTTGAGATAAGGTATAACATATGCATGTCGTTGGAAAGCTAGCGAAAAATTAAGAACTTTTCATTTAGATATCGGATGGTTTCGATGAACGGATTAGAAGTTATAGTCAATTGAATTTTTGTATTATTATTAAAAATGATTATTATTATCGTCGTTATTATCGTCGTTATAATTTTTATATAATTATTATTAATTTTATTATTATTATTATTATTATTATTATATTTATTATTATTACTATTATCATTATCAATAAGAAGTATTATCATTAAAAATTTATTATTTTATTATTATTACTATCGTTATTATCGTTAAAATTATAATTAGTATTATTATTATTATCATCATCATTAAAATGGTTATTAGCATTATCATTATCATAATATTTATTATTATTAGTATTATTATACTTAAAATTAATATTAGTAACACTTAATTATTATGATTACTATTATTATCATTAAAATGAACGCGATATAAAAGACGATTAAAAGCTATTAGACGAATCGATTAGGAAATAATGAGTATGAGTATCATGATGAAATTAAAATATCGTAAGTTAGTGATTTAGATAAAATTAACGTTTTTCATTCTTTTAAAAATATTTAAAAATATAAAACGACGATATTTAAACTATATAATAATCATCTATAAATTTTGGAAATCATTTTTAGTCAAATTGATTTTTGTTGACTTTTACATATTAGTCTCGACCATTAGGATTGTGATACACTACGGTTTAACCTAAATTGTTAGACAAATATTGAACAACATATAAATATATATACTTAATTTAGGTTCGTGAATCCGAGGCCAACCTTGCACTTATTCAATGACGTTATATGTATTTTTACTACGAAATGTATTGTAAGTTCATTTGATTCCCTTTTACTCTTTACATTTTTGAGACTGAGAATACATGCGCTGTTTTTATAACTGTTTCCTAAATGCTTTTGAGATATATTTTTGAATTGAGAATACATGAACTGCTTTTATAAATGATTGACGATATAGACACAAATATTCAAAACTACATTCTATGATAGAATTATTTGGATTCAGAGGTTCGATTTAGTAGTTAACGGAGAGATGATTTTGCATTGCGTATGCATTAGCTCCCGTTTTAACTACCATCGATGGGATGATTTTGCATTGCACGCACGCACTAGCCCCCGATGTATTGTATTGTATTATAGTCGACTTTGTAGTTGGTAATGGAGGGATGATTTTGCATTGCGTACGCATTAGCCCCCGTTTCAGCTACCCTCGGAGGGATGATTTTGCATTGCGTAGGCATTAGCCCCTGTTGTACGAATTCTATTGTATTAACTACCACGGTGAGATGATTTTGTCATTGCACTACGCATTAGCTACCGTTGGTGAGTTGTTTGAAAGGTTCCGGTGTTCTTCATATGAATGATTTTACAGCAGGAATAGACCCTGCACAGATTGTTTTCTAATTATGAGTATCTTGTGGTCTATTATATTATTGAAAATGATTGATTATGAAAAACTAATGAACTCACCAACCTTTTGATTAACACTTTAAAGCATGTTTATTCTCAGGTATTAAAGAAATCTTCCGCTGTGCATTTGCTCATTTTAAAGATATTACTTGGAGTCATTCATGGCATATATTTCGAAAGACGTTGCATTCGAGTCATTGAGTTCATCAAGATTATTATTAAGTCAATTATAGTTGGATAGTGGATATTATAAAATGGTATGCATGCCTGTCAATTTTTGGATGTAAAGAAAGTTTATCTTTTAAAAACGAATGCAATGTTTGTAAAATGTATCATATAGAGGTCAAATACCTCGCGATGTAATCAACTATTGTGAATCATTTATAATGTATATGAATAGGTCCTTTCAGTAGGGGTCGTGCTTGATCATGTGTAGCCTTTTACATATTTTCTTAAAAGAAATCTTTTGACACAAAACATTAGTTTCAGCTTAATCGTTCCATTCTAATGAATGTTCCAAAAACCGATTTCTAGCAATTTTATTGGATCTTTTGGGCAAAACAAGGTAAGAATTTTTCGAAATCTCCCAATATCCATTGCTTAATTACTTTTTAGACAAAAGAATTTTTCAAAACTTGGCGTTTTACAATTACTCGTCCTTTAAACCTTTACCCAATACCCCACACTTAGAAGAACATTGTCCCTAATGTTCTCTGAAAAAGAATATTTTAATATTTTATAAATTAAGGACATTGTCTTCTAAAATTTCCAAGTTAGTTACGGGGGTGACCCCACACTTAGAGATTTTAGTGCATAATAATTGAAATAGGTTTGAGGAAGGATTACTTCCATATGGTCATGTTACTTTCCTAGTGCTGGTCCTTCCTACGGTCGGTCTCCTAATTGCTGGAAAGAACCAGTCTCTTTTGATAAGATTTTTGCATGAAGAACAAAAAGAGAAAGCAGCATTTCCACTATATATAACTTTTATAGTACAATGCTTCCAAAAGATAAAACTAAAAGTAAAATAAAGTAAAGTAGTCTATGGAATACTATCCTGGTCAATGTGCTGAGTCGTGTCTGTGATGTATCCATGAAGTCCAAAGGGATTGTCATCATCCTCTAGTCTCGGCAAATACTCAAGTGGTTGTCCTACATCCAACTCAGGGCCTAGTAGTGAATCCAGACAAAGGTCTGACAGCAACTCCAGATGTGAAAGGCTCGAGAAAGGCTCCTCATCAGGGATGCTTCCGGTAATCTCAAATGCCTGGGCTCTGGGTGGCTCAACTGATATGGAAATCGTGACTAGGTGACAACCCTCAGGTAGCTCAGTGACTGGAACTGCCTCGGTGACTGGAGTAGGTGAAACGGCTAAAACAGGTGGCGTGATGGGAACAGGAGTAGCATGTGCGGGGATGGCAGCTGAAGCGACTGAGTGAACTGAGGTCGGTGTGGAACGCTGATATCAGGCAAAAAGTCACGTTTTTACCCCCTAAATTGAGCCCCAAAACAATAAAGATTAAAACAAGATTAAAACTTTGTCGGCAAAATTATCGCTTTTTCGGTTGATTTTGTAGATCAAGTAATTACAAAGGCGATGCAAAAAGAATCATGTAAAACGGAGCTAAAACAAAGATTCTAGAGCGAAAACGGTGAAAGACAAGAAATCAAGTTACGATCCAGTGAATCAGACTGACCAGGCACCAAATACGGGCCACCAAACGGCCTACCATACGGCCTGCCAATATGTAAATGGCCTGCCAAATACGGCTCACCAAACGGGCTACCATACGGCTTGCCATAAAAACGGGCTACCAAATACGGGCCACCAAACGGGCTGCCATACGGCCTGCCAGTCGTATTCTGGCAAAAACCAAGTCTATTTAAAGGGCCTTCTCCATCCATTCCAAGAAACACTCAACTTGCAATTCAATTTATATTTTCAATCTTTTAGTTAGTTTTAGTAGTAGTTAGCTTAGCTTTTATTTTTCGGAGGATATCCCGGCGAGTCCTTGCGATCTCGGGCAGATTTGTTCGGCCTTTTCAGGTTTTTATCCGAAACGCTTGTCTTTTGTATTAAACATGTATTCTTACCTTTTATGTTTAATAATGCGTTCCGATATTGCCATGATAGCTTAATTTATCTTTATGTTGCCATGATAGAAGTTTGAGTTAGCGTAATTATGTTAATTTAGTACGATTACTGTTATAATACTGAACTAGGAAGTCTGATAGATTTGTATGCTAGCATCTTAAGGATTGACCAACTTAGGTTGTGATCAGAACTTGTCCACCTATATGAAATTAGCTACTTCTATGAACTCGGTATGGCCGGAGTTCCCGAGAGGCATCTAATGCACTTTTAGGACACGGAACCTAGGAATTGAGACATGAACGACCTAGTATGCCTATTGACTATTCCAAAGAGACCTCTTAGGAGCTGTTAAGATCTAGTTAGTGCCTTTACTATATGACCCAAGCCTATTGCATGTTCTTGTCTGATTGTTGCCCTAGGTCTTAGTTATATCAACTGTTTAGGTATTCATTAGGTTTCTATTTGCTTTACTATCAGTATGTTAACTGTAATGCTGTATAATGCTTGATTTGTTATAATCTCATTAGTATGATGGAATGGTTGTTAGTTTTCATCTAAGGTTTTGCCAACTTAAACCAACGGATTCCTTCCATTTGTGATCAGTGTTCAATCAACACGGCACGTTGTTATTCAGTTACCTAAACTGATAACAAGGTTTTAGGATTAGAGCTTAACTCACTAATAAACCTAGTACTCTACTAAGGATAACCTCCGAGGTATTGTTACACTTCAGTTATACGACCAAGTGACATACTTCTCACTGCTCAAAGAGAACTCCGAGAGTTCAGAGTTAAGTAGGTCTGTGTAATTGGGTCATCCAACCAGATCTACATCATTCCAAGCATAGTCTTAACATAAGCATAATTACCTTTCCCTAACCCAACTCTGATATCTTGGTCAACATTTCCCTAATCTGCATACTCCGGATATCCTTCCACTTTATTTACTTTTCTGCATTTAGGACCTTTAGCTAAAATCAACTACTATCTTTTATCTAGGTAATTTAACTAAAAGACAGTTATCCACTTGATCTTCAATTCGTTAATCAGCATAAAAAACGACACTAGGTTAACTTACACCTTCTACACTTTAGAAAGTAAAAGTAAATTTAGGCCCCGCAAAATATAAATTAAACAAAAATCTCTGCATGCTATACCGAATCTGACGCCCTGCGACCTAACGACACCGCACGAATAAAACCGTCCATTTTGGCTATATCAGTAAAGAGACTTCTTCTTGGCGCCGCTGCCGGGGATCGAATATTTTGATCGAGAAAGATTTTAAACAGACAAAGTGTTGTTTGGTGGTGTCTAAGAAAGACAATTATACACGGACTTGGTTATTGGATTTTCCGAACAGTCTCCAATTATATTGGAACCAAAAGGATCCTGCCTCTTCGTAGTCGGCCTGGCCACCTCGATACGAGTAATCTGTGAGATGTCCTATCAGTTAAGATATCCGATCTGGTTAGCGACCGAATTTCAAGAATAATTGTTTTTATTAAATTATCAATCCTTTTAGTGAATTAATATTTTCTAAAAGATACTTTTAAGTCTTTTTAGACAGAAAATCTAAAAAAATGGAACAACAAAACACCCTTACTTCTATGCATAAGTCAAGCTTAGAGGAAAGAGGAGGACCAATCACCATAGGAACCGAAGGAATTCCTGAAATCAGTTCACACATGATTAAATTAGTCAGTATGATCTGTAAATTTCAAGGATTACCGACTGACGATCTGAACTTTCATATAAACAAATTTATCAGTCTGGTTGACTCTTTTAAGAAGGAATCAAACAAGAAAAATATTTTAAAACTTCATCTTTTTCAATATTCACTTTCTGCACACGCTTCAGCATGGTTTGATGCACTTAACCCGAATTCAATCCATACATGGGAGGATTTAGCCACTAAATTTCTAAACAAATTTTATCCACCCTCCCTGCAAACCTGTTTAAGGAATGACATCACTAACTTTTCTCAAAAATTAAATGAGTCATTGTGTCTAGCATGGAATAGAGTAAAGATAATGCTTAAAAGATGTCCGAATCATTCGTTAAGTCGGGCAAACATAATCTGTACGCTTTACAATGGTTTGACCAAGAATGATATGTAGTGACCTGAACTTTTCCATATTTATATATATTAAATGAATTTGATACTTATATGATTAAGTGTTTCCAACATGTTAAGCAATCAAACTTGTTAAGACTTGATTAATTGAAATAGGTTTCATATAGACAATTGACCACCCAAGTTGACCGATGATTCACGAACGTTAATATTTGTAAAAACTATATGATGACATATATATATATATGGATATATATATACAGTTAACATGATATTATGATAAGTAAATATATCATTAAGTATATTAACAATGGACTACATATGTAAAAACAAGACTACTAACTTAAGGATTTCGAAACGAGACATACATGTAACGATTATCGTTGTAACAACATTTAAATGTATATATATCATATTAAGATATATTAATACATCATTATATCATGATAATGTAATGATTTAATATCTCATTAGATATAATAAACAATGGATTAAAAACATTTAACAAGATCGTTAACTTAAAGGTTTCAAAACAACACTTACATGTAATGACTAACGATGACTTAACGACTCAGTAAAAATGTATATACATGTAGTGTTTTAATATGTATTCATACACTTTTGAAAGACTTCAAGACACTTATCAAAGTACTTATACTTAACAAAAATGCTTACAATTACATCCTCGTTCATTTTCATCAACAATTCTACTCGTATTTGTACTCGTACAATACACAGCTTCTAAATGTATTTACTATTGGTATATACACTCCAATGATCAGCTCTTAGAAGCATATGTGAGTCACCTAACCATGTGGGAACCATCATTTAACATCTAGCATGAAATATCTCACAAAATTACAAACTAATGGAGCCTATATTGCTACTCCATATTCACGTGAATGTTAGGTACCACAAACACATTCACTTTGCAATTTTCTTGAATCAAATTACTCTCTCTCAAGTGTTCTTCCTTTGTTCTAAGTGTTCTTCATCATCTTCAACAAAATCTAACTCAATCTAGTTCATAAATCCATACATAAACCAAGATACAAAACAACTACTCAAGAACACACCAACAACACTTCCAAGTTTGCTAGCTTACTTCCAATCTTACAAATCCACTTTGAGTGATATATATACATATATATATGTATATATATATATATATATATATATATATATATATATATATATATATATATATATATATATATATATATATCTCAAGAAATCTTTCTTATTTACAGTAAGATATCTTTCTAATATAAGGTAATACTCATATTCAAACTTTGATTCAATTTCTATAACTTTAACAATCTTATTTCAAATGGAAATCTTACTTGAACTTGTTTTCGTGTCATGATTTTGCTTCAAGAACTTTCAAGCCATCCAAGGATCCTTTAAAGCTAGATCTATTTTTCTCATTTCCAGTAGGTTTATCCACAAAACCTGAGGTAGTAATGATGTTCATAACATCATTCGATTTATATATATGAAACCATCTTATTCGAAGGTTTAAACTTGTAGTCACTAGAACATAGTTTAGTTAATTCTAAACTTGTTCACAAACAAAAGTTAATCCTTTTAAATTGACTTTTAAAATAAACTAAACACATGTTCTATATCTATATGATATGCTAATTTAATGATTTAAAACCTGAAAACACGAAAAACACCGTAAAACCGGATATACGCCGTTGTAGTAACACCGCGGGCTGTTTTGGGTTAGTTAATTAAAAACTATGATAAAATTTGATTTAAAAGTTGTTCTTCTGTAAAAATGATTTTTCTTATGAACATGAAACTATATCCAAAAATCATGGTTAAACTCAAAGTGGAAGTATGTTTTCCAAAATGGTCATCTAGACGTCGTTCTTTCGACTGAAATGACTACCTTTACAAAAATGACTTGTGAACTGTATTTCTGACTATAAACTTATACTTTTTCTGTTTAGATTCATAAACTTATGTTCAATATGAAACCATAGCAACTTGAATCACTCAAAACGGATTTAAAACGAAGAAGTTATGGGTAAAACAAGATTGGATAATTTTGCTTGTTGTAGCTACGTGAAAATTGGTAACAAATCTATATTAATCATATCCTAGCTAACTCATATTGTATTATACATGTATTCTAATATATTATGTAATCTTTGGATACCATAGACACGAATACAATGTTTTGACATATCATATCGACCCATCTATATATATATTTCGGAACAACCATAGACACTCTATATGCAGTAATGTTGGAGTTAGCTATACAGGGTTGAGGTTGATTCCAAAATATTATATACTTTGAGTTGTGATCTAGCCTGAGGCTTGTATACACGAGGTTGTGGATTGATTCGAGATAATATATATTGCTTTATTTTTATACATCTAACTGTGGACAACTAGTTGTAGGTTACTAACGAGGACAGGTGACTTAATAAACTTAAAACATTAAAACGTATTAAAATGTTGTAAATATATTTTGAACATACTTTGATATATATGTACATATTTATTATAGGTTCGTGAATCGACCAGTGGCCAAGTCTTACTTCCCGACGAAGTAAAAATCTGTGAAAGTGAGTTATAGTCCCACTTTTAAAAATCTAATATTTTAGGATGAGAATACATGCAATTTTATAAATGTTTTACGAAATAGACACACGTAAATGAAACTAAATTATATGGGTGAATGATCGAAGCCGAATATGCCCCTTTTTAGCTTGGTAGCCTAAGAATTTGGGAACAGACCCCCAAATTGACGCGAATCCTAAAGATTGATCTATCTGGCCCAACAAGCCCCAATCTGGAATTTGGAATGCTTTAGTACTTTGAAATTATCATGTTTGATGGGTGTCCCGGAATGATGGGGATATTCTATATGCATCTTATTAATGTCAGTTACCAGGTGTTCACCATATGAATGATTTTTATCTCTATGTATGGGATGTATATTGAAATATGAAATCTTTTGGTCTATTATTACGATTTAATAAATATATAGGTTAAACCTATAACTCACCAACATTTTTGTTGACGTTTAAAGCATGTTTATTCTCAGGTGATTATTAAGAGCTTCCGCAGTTGCATGCTAAAATATGGACAGTATTTGGTGTCAGCATGCTTGTATAATATTGTTTAAAACTACATTCGAAATTTACTTTGTTGTAACATATCAATATTGTAAACCAATATGTATTGGTAGTGTGTAAGTGTGATATTTTTAGATTATCATTTCTGGATAATCTAGGTGGTGTCCTTTAAACTTTGTCGATAAAATAAAGATTATGTTTTGATTTAAAAACGAATGCAATCTTTGAAAAAACGTCTCATATAGAGGTCAAAACCTCGCAACGAAATCAATTAATATGGAACGTTTATAATCAATATGAACGGGACATTTTAGTTGGTATCCGAGCATTGGTCTTAGAGAACCAGAAATTTGCATTAGTGTGTCTTATCGAGTTTGTTAGGATACATTAGTGAGTCTGGACTTCGACCGTGTTTTCTTTAAAAACGATTGCTTAACACTTTTGTTGGAAACTATATATTATTAACATGTAAATATTATGTGATATACTAACCTCTTAATGTGTTTGATATTGTGTGATAGATGTCTACCACTAGTACAAATCCCATCGACTCACCTAATAATAATGAAGAGTCAAATATAATTTGGGAAGATTCACAAATTCCCAAAGAAGAACCGGAAGAGGAGGAACCAGAAGAGGAGGAACCGGAAAAGGAAGAACCGGAAGAAGAGGAACCGGAAGAGGATGAACCGGAAGAGGAAGAACCGGAAGAAGAAGAGGTTCCGGAGGAAGAAATATTGATACCTACTGTAAATCGTTTAAATAAAAGAAAATTCTCAACCAACGGACCAAAGTTAAAAATGGTCAATGGTGTTTCTGCCGAGGAAGCAAAATATTGGGAAGATTACCAATTTTCCGATGAATCGGATCCCGATGAGGATTCCGATGATGTTATAGAAATTACCTCGACCCAATTTAATATAGCAAAAGAAAATAATAAGGGAAAAGGTGTAAAAATAGAGAAACCTGATTCCAACCTCGATGAACTATATATGTATCGGCAACGTCCGTATTTCCTAAAATGTAACAATAACCCGGGAACCTCTAAACCACCAGGTTTTTCTAAACCATTGTGGAAAATGACAGCTCGTATTAGAGGAGCACCATATATCCATCAAAAATTAGGAAAATGAACCAAGTTCGAAGAAGAAGAAACCAGTGATTCAGATTAGAGGGTTGTAATCATGTTGTGTATTATATGTATTGTAGGTTGCTTGTACTTTTATGTTCTATGTAAAAATTTCTTGTATTGTTTAATAATTATCTTTTACGAATCTAATCCTTGTCTATTTTACAGTATAAAAACACAAAATGGACGTTAAGGATAGACAACCAAAAATTTTAGAAGACCTACCAAGAGATATGATTAATGTAATCTTGTCTAGAGTCGGGCAGGATTCATCAGCACAATTAGTTACGGCAAAATTAGTTTGTCAAACGTTTGAAAGACATTCCAGGCATGCCTAAGTATATAAAAGGCTTTCCTTTGAAAGATGGGGTATATCACATTGGAGTTTCTTTAAGGCATTTACTGCGGGAAACCCAGATGCAATTTTACGCTACGGGTTACGAACCTATTTTGACTCAACATATCCCAACATAGGACTCCGTTCTTTAGAAAGAGCTTCTAACATGCAACATAAAGAAGCATGTTATGCTTACGGGTTAATAATGTTCGCTTCTCATCAAATTGAGAAAAAGAACATTGGGTTGCAACTTTTAAATAAAACATTCTCACAAGTGACGGACTCAGTAGTTGGGGTAAGAAACAAGGTTTTTAGATTGTTACGAGGCTATTGGGCATTACGAAACCCTCGTCCTTTTGACGACATGACAACATGCTGCCTAGCCAATGGTCATAACAGTTACTTTCCACAAGACCAAGGATGGGAAGTCATCTTAGTAAAACCAGAATGCATGACTTATTTCTGGACTTATGAATTACGTGTCTTTATTTTTTTTGCTGAACAACTTGCGTATTAACTAGAATTGCCTTTATAGCTGCCAAGTAGCAAATTTATTATCTGTTATATTTCATCCTATATGTATAATAGTGGTATTGTAAGTTTGTAATTTTTGAACGCGAAATTTTATTATAATCAGTCTTTTCATATAGAATTGTAGTAGTTGAATTGTATATTAGCTACTAAGTATGAACTTAACGGGTAGGTACTACCCGAATTAAAACTATAATATGCTAATATGAAGAAAAAGCTTTTATAAATGAGTTCATACTATGCTACGAAATACTATTGACTACTCTTAAAATTCTATATAATTAACTTAATTCTTTTGGACTATTTTTGAAGGAAATGGCATCGGCAACTAGTCAGAATTTGAACATGAGTGAGGAAGACTTCCGTGTTTTCCTTGCAGCAAACATAGCCACAGTACAGGCTGCGATGAAAAATAACAATAACTCTGGATCTAGCAGTGGAACTAATTTCACAAGAAATCGTGTAGGATGCTCCTTCAAAGAATTCACTGCCTGCAAACCTTTGGAATTTGATGGAACCGAAGGACCAATTGGATTGAAACAGTGGACCGAGAAAGTCGAATCGGTGTTTGCCATAAGTAAGTGTACTAAAGAGGACAAAGTTAAGTACGCTACGCATACCTTCACAGGTACTGCGTTAACGTGGTGGAACACCTATCTTGAACAGGTAGGACAAAATGCTGCTTATGCACTACCGTGGTCGGCATTCAAGCAATTGATGAACGAGCAGTACCGTCCTAGAAACGAAGTCAATAAGCTCAAGGTAGAACTTAGGGAGTTACGAACACAAGGGTTCGACATTACCACATATGAACGACGATTCACAGAGTTGTGCCTATTGTGTCTGGGAGCGTTCAAAGATGAAGAAGAGAAGATTGACGCATTTGTAAAGGGGTTACCAGTAAGGATTCAAGAAGATGTGAGTTCACACAAGCCCGCTTCCATACAAAAGACAAGACGAATGGCTCATAAACTCATAAATCAGATTGAAGGGAGAATTAAAGAGCAGGCGGCCGAAGAGGCCAACACGAAACAACTCAAGAGGAAGTGAGAGGAAAACAGTGCCAAGAATCACCAGTACAACAACAATAACAATTACAACCACAATCGCAACAATTATCCCAACAACCACAACAACAATCGCAACAATAACCGCAATCCTAACAATAACTACAACAAACGTCCCAACAACAACAACAACAACTACAACAACCGTTCCAACAACAATAACAATCCCAATAACAACTTCAATAACAACAACGGCAACAAAAACCAAAAATGCCAAAGGTGTGTAGAGTACCACCAGAATGAGTTCTGCACGACATTTTGCACCAAGTGTAAAAGAACTGGCCATGGTGAGAAAAAGTGTGAGGTTTACGGACCAAAGTTTAACAGAACTAAAGGGACAAATAGTGTTGAAACAAGTAATGCCGCCTTTGTTTGTTATGGATGTGGAAAATCGGGCCACATTAGAAGTAATTGCCCGAATCAGGGGAATACTAATGGGTAGAACTGCGGAAGAGTTTTCAATATTAATACGGCAGAAGCGCAGGAAGACCCGGAGCTTGTTAAGGGTACATTTCTTATTGACAATAAATCTGCTTATGTTTTATTTGATTCGGGTGCGGATAGAAGCTATATGAGTAGAGATTTTTGTGCTAAATTAAGTTGCCTATTGATGCCTTTGGATAGTAAATTTTTTCTCAAATTAGCAAACGGTAAATTAATTTCAGCAGATAATATATGTCGGGATAGAGAAATTAAACTAGGGGATGAAACGTTTAAAATTGATTTAATACCAGTCGAGTCGAGTTAGGGAGTTTTGATGTAATAATTGGCATGGACTGGTTGAAAAAGGTAAGAGCAGAGGTCGTTTGTTACAAAAATGCGATTCGCATTATGCGTGAAAAAGGAAAACCTTTAATGGTGTACGGAGAAAAGAACAACGCGAAGTTAAATCTTATTAGTAGTTTTAAGGCGCAAAAACTAATAAGAAAAGGTTGTTACGTCATTCTAGCACACATCGAAGAAGTTAAACCTGAAGAAAAGAACATCAGTGATGTTCCCGTCGCAAAAGAATTTCCCGATGTATTTTCGAAAGAATTACCGGGGTTACCCCCACATCGATCCGTTGAATTTCAAATAGACCTTGTACCAGGAGCTGCACCAATAGCTCGTGCTCCATACAGACTCGCACCCAGCGAAATAAAAGAATTACAAAGTCAGTTACAGGAACTTTTAGAGCGTGGTTTCATTCGACCAAGCACATCACCGTGGGGAGCTCCTGTTTTGTTTGTCAAGAAGAAGGATGGTACATTTAGGTTGTGTATCGACTACCGAGAGTTGAACAAACATACCATCAAGAATCGCTACCCACTATCGAGAATCGACAACTTATTTGATCAACTACAAGGCTCATCGGTTTATTCGAAGATTAATTTACGTTCAGGATATCATCAAATGCGGGTGAAGGAGGATGATATTCCAAAGACTGCTTTTAGGACGCGTTACGGTCATTACGAGTTTATGGTTATGCTGTTTGGGTTGACTAACGCACCAGCTGTGTTCATGGACCTCATGAACCGAGTGTGTGGACCATACCTTGACAAGTTTGTCATTTTTTTCATCGATGACATACTTATTTACTCAAAGAATGACCAAGAGCACGAAGAACATTTGAGAAAAGTGCTAGAGTTGTTAAGGAAAGAAAAACTGTACGCTAAGTTTTCAAAGTGTGCATTTTGGTTGGAAGAAGTTCAATTCCTCGGTCATATAGTGAACAAAGAAGGTATTCAGGTGGATCCGGCAAAGATTGAAACCGTTGAAAAGTGGAAAACCCCGAAAACTCCGAAGCATATACGCCAATTTTTTGGACTAGCTGGTTACTACAGAAGGTTCATCCAAGATTTTTCCAGGATAGCAAAACCCTTGACTGCATTAACGCATAAAGGGAGGAAATTTGAATGGAAGGATGAACAAAAGAAAGCGTTTCAATTGTTAAAGAAAAAGTTAATTACGGCACCTATATTGTCATTACCTGAAGGGAATGATGATTTTGTGATATATTGTAACGCCTCAAAGCAAGGTCTCGGTTGTGTATTAATGCAACGAACGAAAGTAATTGCTTATGCATCTAGACAATTGAAGATTCACGAGCAGAATTATACGACGCATGATTTGGAATTAGGCGCGGTTGTTTTTGCATTAAAGACTTGGAGGCACTACTTATATGGGGTCAAAAGTATTATATATACCGACCACAAAAGTCTTCAACACATATTTAATCAGAAACAACTGAACATGAGGCAGCGCAGGTGGATTGAATTGTTGAATGATTACGATTTTGAGATTCGTTAACACCCGGGGAAGGCAAATGTGGTAGCCGACGCCTTGAGCAGAAAGGACAGAGAACCCATTCGAGTAAAAGCTATGAATTTAATGATTCTCAATAACCTTACTACTCAAATAAAGGAGGCGCAACAGGGAGTTTTAAAAGAGGGAAATTTAAAGGATGAAATACCCAAAGGATCGGAGAAGCATCTTAATATTCGGGAACACGGAGATATGAGAATTTGGGTACCAGAATTTGGGTACCAAAATTTGGAGATATGAGAGAAATGGTACTTAGAGAAGCTCATAAAATCAGATACTCAATACATCCTGGAACGGGAAAGATGTGCAAGGATCTTAAGAAACATTTTTGGTGACCGGGTATGAAAGCCGATGTTGCTAAATACGTAGGAGAATGTTTGACGTGTTTTAAGGTCAAAGCTGAGCATCAGAAACCATTAGGTCTACTTTAACAACCCGAAATCTCGGAATGGAAATGGAAAAACATTACCATGGATTTCATCACTAAATTGCCAAGGACTGGAAGTGGTTTTGATACTATTTGAGTAATAGTTGATCGTCTTACCAAATCAGCACACTTTCTGCCAATAAGAGAACATGACAAGATGGAGAAGTTAGCACGACTGTATTTGAAGGAAGTCATCTTCAGACATGGAATACCAATCGCTATTATCTCTGATAGAGATGGCAGATTTATTTCAAGATTCTGACAGACATTACAGCAAGCATTAGGAACTCGTCTAGACATGAGTACTACCTATCATCCACAAACTGATGGGCAGAGCGAAAGGACTATACAAACGCATGAAGACATGCTACGAGCATGTGTTATTGATTTCAGAAACAGTTGGGATCGACACCTTCCATTAGCAGAATTTTCCTACAACAACAGCTACCATTCAAGCATTGAGATGGCTCCGTTTGAAGCACTTCATGGTAGAAAGTGCAGGTCTCTGATTTGTTGGAGTGAAGTGGGGGATAGAGAGATTACGGGTCCAGAGATAATACAAGAAACTACTGAGAAGATCATCCAAATTCAACAACGGTTGAAAACCGCCTAAAGTCGACAAAAGAGCTAAGCTGACATTAAAAGAAAAGATATAGAATTTGAATTTGGAGAGATGGTCATGCTTAAAGTTTCACCTTGGAAAGGCGTTGTTCGATTTGGTAAACGGTGGAAATTACATCCAAGGTATATTGGACCATTCAAGATTATTGATCGTGTCGGACCAGTTGCTTACCGACTTGAATTACCTCAACAACTCGCAGCTGTACATAACACTTTCCACATCTCAAATTTGAAGAAATGTTTTGATAAAGAAGATCTCACTATCCCGTTAGACAAAATCCAAATCAACGAAAAACTTCAATTCATCGAAGAACCCATCGAAATAATGGATCGTGAGGTTAAAAGACTTAAGCAAAACAAGATACCAATTGTTAAGGTTTGATGGAATGCTCGTAGAGGACCCAAGTTCACCTGGGAATGAGAATATCATATAAAGAAGAAATACCCGCACTTATTTCCAGAAGATACGTCAACACCTCCAACTGCTTAAAATTTCGGGACGAAATTTATTTAACGGGTAGGTACTGTAGTGACCCGAACTTTTCTATGTTTATATATATTAAATGAATTTGATATTTATATGATTAAGTGTTTCCAACATGTTAAACAATCAAACTTGTTAATACTTGATTAATTGAAATAGATTTCATATAGACAATTGACCACCCAAGTTGACCGGTGATTCATGAACGTTAATATTTGTAAAAACTATATGATGACATATATATGGATATATATATATATATATATATATATATATATATATATATATATATATATATATATATATATATATATATATATATATATATATATATATATATATATAGTTAACATGATATTATGATAAGTAAATATATCATTAAGTATATTAACAATGAACTACATATGTAAAAACAAGACTACAAACTTAAGGACTTCGAAACAAGACATACATGTAACGATTATCGTTGTAACAACATTTAAATGTATATATATCATATTAAGGTATATTAATACATCATTATATCATGATAATGTAATGATTTAATATCTCATTAGATATAATAAACAATGGGTTAACAACATTTAACAAGTTCGTTAACTTAAAGGTTTCAAAACAACACTTACATGTAACGACTAACGATGACTTAACGACTCGGTAAAAATGTATATACATGTAGTGTTTTAATATGTATTCATACACTTTTGAAAGACTTCAAGACACTTATCAAAGTACTTCTACTTAACAAAAATGCTTACAATTACATCCTCGTTCATTTTCATCAACAATTCTACTCGTATGCACTCATTTTTGTACTCGTACAATACACAGCTTCTAAATGTATTTACTATTGGTATATACACTCCAATGATCAGCTCTTAGCAGCCCATGTAAGTCACCTAACCATGTGGGAACCATCATTTAACATCTAGCATTAAATATCTCACAAAATTACAAACTAATGGAGCCTATATTGCTACTCCATATTCACGTGAATGTTAGGTACCACAAACACATTCACTTTGCAATTTTCTTGAATCAAATTAATCTCTCTCAAGTGTTCTTCCTTTGTTATAAGTGTTCTTCATCATATTCAACAAAATCTAGCTCAATCAAGTTCATAAATCCATACATAAATCAAGATACAAAACAACTACTCAAGAACACACCAACAACACTTCCAAGTTTGCTAGCTTACTTCCAATCTTGCAAATCCATTTGAGTGATCATCCAACCTCAAGAAATCTTTTTTATTTACAGTAAGATATATTTCTAATATAAGGTAATACTCATATTCAAACTTTGATTCAATTTCTATAACTTTAACAATCTTATTTCAAGTGGAAATCTTACTTGAACTTGTTTTCGTGTCATGATTTTGCTTCAAGAACTTTTAACCCATCCAAGGATCCTTTGAAGCTAGATCTATTTTTCTCATTTCTAGTAGGTTTATCCACAAAACCTGAGGTAGTAATGATGTTCATAACATCATTCGATTCATATATATGAAACCATCTTATTCGAAGGTTTAAACTTGTAATCACTAGAACATAGTTTAGTTAATTCTAAACTTGTTCGCAAACAAAAGTTAATCCTTCTAACTTGACTTTTAAAATCAACTAAACACATGTTATATATCTATATGATATGCTAACTTAATGATTTAAAACCTGAAAACACGAAAAACACCGTAAAACCAGATATACGCCGTCGTAGTAACACCGCGGGCTGTTTTGGGTTAATTAATTAAAAACTATGATAAACTTTTATTTAAAAGTTGTTCTTTTGGGAAAATGATTTTTCTTATGAACATGAAACTATATCCAAAAATCATGGTTAAACTCAAAGTGGAAGTATGTTTTCCAAAATGGTCATCTAGACGTCGTTCTTTCGACTGAAATGACTACCTTTACAAAAACGACTTGGACCTGTATTCCTGACTATAAACTTATACTTTTTATGTTTAGATTCATAAACTTAAGTTCAATATGAAACCATAGCAACTTGAATCACTCAAAACGGATTTAAAACGAAGAAGTTATGGGTAAAACAAGATTGGATAATTTTGCTTGTTGTAACTACGTTAAAATTGGTAACAAATCTATATTAATCATATCCTAGCTAACTCATATTGTATTATACATGTATTCTAATATATTATGTAATCTTGGGATACCATAAACACGAATATAATGTTTTTACATATCATATCGACCCATCTATATATATATTTCGAAACAACCATAGACACTCTATATGCAGTAATGTTGGAGTTAGCTATACAGGGTTGAGGTTGATTCCAAAATATTATATACTTTGAGTTGTGATCTAGCCTAAGGCTTGTATACACGAGGTCATGGATGGATTCGAGATAATATATATTACTTTATTTCTGTACATCTAACTGTGGACAACTAGTTGTAGGTTACTAACGAGGACAGCTGGCTTAATAAATTTAAAGCATTAAAACGTATTAAATGTTGTAAATATATTTTGAACATACTTTGATATATATGTACATATTTGTTATAGGTTCGTGAATCGACCAGTGGCCAATTCTTACTTTCCGACGAAGTAAAAATCTATGAAAATGAGTTATAGTCCCACTTTTAAAAATCTAATATTTTGGGATGAGAATACATGCAATTTTATAAATGTTTTACGAAATAGACACAAGTAAATGAAACTATATTATATGGGTTTATGATCGAAGCCGAATATGCCCCTTTTTAGCTTGGTAGCCTAAGAATTTGGGAACAGACCCCCAAATTGACGCGAATCCTAAAGATAGATCTATCGGGCCCAACAAGCCCCATTCTGGAATTTGAAATACTTTAGTACTTCGAAATTATCATGTCCGATGGGTGTCCCGGAATGATGGGGATATTCTATATGCATCTTGTTAATGTCGGTTACCAGGTGTTCACCATATGAATGATTTTTATCTCTATGTATGGGATGTATATTGAAATATGAAATCTTGTGGTCTATTATTACGATTTGATAAATATATAGCTTAAACCTATAACTCACCAACATTTTTGTTGACGTTTAAAGTATGTTTATTCTCAGGTGATTATTAAAAGCTTCCGCTGTTGCATGCTAAAATATGGACAAGATTTGGTGTCATCATACTTGTATAATATTGTTTAAAACTGCATTCGAAATTTACTTTGTTGTAACATATCAATATTGTAAACCAATATGTATTGGTAGTGTATAAGTGTGATATATTTAGATTATCATTTCTGGATAATCTAGGTGGTGTCCTTTAAACTTTGTCGATAAAATAAAGGTTATGATTTGATTTAAAAACGAATGCAGTCTTTGAAACACGTCTCATATAGAGGTCAAAACCTCGCAACGAAATCAATTAATATGGAACGTTTATAATCAATATGAACGGGACATTTCATGATAAGCCTCTCCTAGACATGGCCTCGTAAGGCAATTTCATGTCTCGAACAGTAGATGAAGCATGGAATCTCTTGGACACAATAGCTGCACAGCAGGAAGATTGGAACAATGAAGCTGCTGAGAAGGATGACGTCTTCGCTCATACGGTAAAAATGCTGGAAACCAGGTTACAAGATCTCACCCTCACTCTTCAAAGTTTACCAATTCCTAAAAACTCCGATGCTACTAGAACCAATCTAAGGTACCCTTACCCTAGATGGGCACACAAACAGCAAAGTAGCTCGGATCATAATATAGTATTCCCATTGCACAAACCTACTCTCCACTCTAAGGAAATTTTAGTTGAATTTATGAAAAAGCAATACATTATAAACCTTCAAGTCATAGAATTCCAGAACAAATTTGATACTTTGATAAAGACTTTTGAAGAATTAATCACTAATTTTCAGCTTACGCTTAAACGATTAACCGCTGAAATTGATATAGAGTGTAGTGAGTTTGATGCCCTAGTAATTAGTATAGGAAGGAAGGAAACAACTGTCAATATACCCATACAAGATTTTTTCGATAAGGAACATGTGCCAATTGACCCAATTATCAATCCACCGTAACCTATCTCTCCTAAGGCCCCGAAAATTATTCCGCGCGCCCGCATACCTTTCCCAGGTAGGATTAGGAAGGAAAAACAAGAAGCATAATTTGCTAAGTATTGGGATATTATTAAGAATTTTCATTTGAATGTACGTCTAGTTGATGCTTTAGTAGAGATGCCAAACTGCGCTAAATTTTTCAAAGAACTGCTTTCAAACAAAGAGAGATTAAGAGAGAGAGTTAGCTTGCCCTTAAGTGAAGAATGTTCATTAGTGTTACAGCATGGAATTCCCCCTAAGTTAGGAGATACAGAAAGATTTACGGTACGTTGCTACCTGCAAGATGTCCAAATTAGCAATGCGTTAGCAGACTTAGGAGCCAGTGTAAACCTAATGCCCTATTCATTATTTAAGAAGCTAGGATTAAATGACTTAAGGCCAACCAGAATGACTATCCAACTCGCGGACAGATCAGTTAAGATTCCTCGGGGAATAGCTGAAGATGTCCTAGTTAGAGTGGATAAGTTCGCGTTTCCCGTCGACTTCGTCATTATGGATATTGAGGAAGACACGAAGGTCCCACTCATTTTTGGCAGACCATTCCTGAATAATGCCAAGGCCGTAATTGACGTTCACGAGAAATCTCTGAAATTAAGGGTTGGAGGAGAAGAAATCACATTCAATGTTGATCGCCTCATGAACCATCCTAAGGAAGTAGATGTGAATCTCTCTGATTCTTTTCAAGAACTCATCAACGAATACCTGGAAGAGACTATGGCTATATGCAGTCAAGATCAAATTTCTAAGGATCTGTTCTTTACACCTCCCGAAGGAAATCTCGACTACCATTCCGCCATAGACCTTAGTCAACACGAATCTCCCCTCTCTGAAAGTAACTTTCTTGGCAATAATATTCAAATAGCACCACTAACACAAGGCATTCCTTTACCTCTATTAAGGAGAAGACCGAATGAAGAAACAGACTTCATTCCGGTATATCAGGAACCCCAGTCAAGGGAGGACTGTGAGGAATTTTCCGAACCTACCTTCAAAACTAAAGAAGACGTTTCTGAAGAGGAAGCATAAAAGAAGGACAATTTCCAGAAATGAAGAACAGATAGCATCAGTGACCGCTACTGAAGAATCAGAATTCCAGGAGAGGTACGACTCGTTAGACCGAAAGGAAATAGCTAGGATGAAGCCATCTATCGAGGAGCCTCTGGAGTTGGAACTAAAGAAGTTACCCGACAATCTGGAGTATGCATTCTTAGAAGGAGAATTGCAACTCCCTGTGATCATATCAAAAGACCTCACGCCACAAGAGAAGGCGAAATTGATTCAAGTTTTGAAATCACATAAGAAGGCAATTGCTTGGAAGATCTCCGACATCAAAGGGATCAGCCCCAACTATTGCACCCACAAGAACTTCATGGAAGATGATTTCAAACCTTCAGTTCAGAGGCAAAGAAGGGTCAACCCTATGATTCAAGAAGTCGTCAAGAAAGAAGTAATCAAACTTCTGAACGCCGGTCTGATCTATACAATCTCTGATTCACCATGTTTCAGTCCTGATCAAGTGGTACCCAAAAAGGGAGGGACGACCGTAATTCAAAATGAGAATAATGAGCTTATTCCAACACGGGAAGTCACCGGTTGGAGGGTTTGCATAGACTATCATAAACTAAACGATGCAACCCGGAAGGATCATTTTCCATTACCTTTTATCGATCAAATGTTGGAACGTCTATCAGGAAATGAATTCTATTGTTCCCTTGACGGTTTTTCCGGCTACTTTCAAATTCCCCTCGATCCAAAGGACCAAGAGAAAACAACCTTCACCTGTCCTTATGGAACATTTGCCTATCGATGCATGCCCTTTGGGTTATGCAATGCACCGGCTACATTTCAGTGATGCATGGTGGCAATATTCCACGACATGATTGAGCATTGTATGGAAGTCTTCATCGACAATTTCTCAGTCTTTGGTAGTACCTTTGATTCGTGCCTTTCAAACCTTGACAAGATGCTCACCCGGTGTGAAGAGTCAAATTTAGTTTTGACTTGGGAAAAATGTCACTTCATGGTAAAAGAAGAGATAGTTTTAGGACATAAGATTTCAAAAGCAGGAATAGAAGTTGATAAGGCTAAGATTGAGACCATTACTAAACTTCAAGAACCTACCACAGTAAGAGCGGTTAGGAGTTTCCTAGGACACGTTGGTTTTTACCGACGCTTCATTAAGGATTTTTCAAAGGTCACACGACCTCTCACTCACCTCCTAGGAAAGGAAGTCCCGTTTGTCTTCGATGAAGAATGTCGAAAAGCATTCAACTATATGAAAGAGCAGCTAACACATGCACCCATCATGATAGCTCCTGATTGGAGTCCACCCTTTGAGATCATGTGTGATGCGAGTGATTTTGCAATTGGATCAGTGCTTGGACAACGGGTAGATAAACACTTTCATCCAATCTATTACGCAAGCAAAACCTTAACCGGAGCTCAAGAGAATTACACTACCACGGAAAAGGAGCTGCTAGCCGTAGTATTCTCCTTCGACAAATTTCGTTCCTATCTCATTCTGTCCAAAACTACAGTCTATACAGATCATTCAGCCCTCAAATATCTATTCACAAAGCAAGACGCAAAACCAAGACTCCTACGATGGGTCTTACTCCTTCAATAATTCGATATTGAGATTAAAGACAAGAAAGGAGCAGAGAACGTCGCAGCAAATCATCTTAGTCATTTGGAGAACCCAGCGATGGAAAAACTTGCAGAACAAGATATCAGAGATAAATTTCCGGAAGAACGGCTTATGAGTTTAGGATAAACTCACATAGGATCACAGTTTACTGACACTCCTTGGTATGCCGACATGGCCAACTACTTAGTTGCCGGAGTAGTACAAAAGGGGATGAGTACCTCTCGAAGAAGGAAGTTCTTCAGGGATGCCAAGTACTACTACTGGGAAGATCCCTACCTGTTTAGAATTTGCCCTGATCAGATAATCAGGAGGTGCGTAGATGAAAAGCAAGCAGCAGGGATTCTTCACCAATGTCACCATGGGCCAACCGGAGGTCATCATGGAGTAAATTTGACCGCAAGAAAAGTTTACGAATCATGATTCTACTGGTCATCTATATTCAGAGATGCGCAAGAGCTTGTAAAGCATTGCGATGCATGCCAAAGGCAAGGCATTATCTCTATGAAGAATGAGATGCCTCAGACTAATATCCAAGCTTGCGAGATCTTTGATATATGGGGTTTAGACTTCATGGGCCCATTCCCAAAGTCTAATGGGAAAGAATATGTCCTCGTAGCAGTAGATTACATCTCCAGATGGGTCGAACCCCAAGCATTTCTGACCAATGATGCCAAAGTCGTCACAAATTTCCTGAAGAGACTCTTCTGCAGATTTGGAGCTCCCCGCGTGATAATAAGTGATAGAGGCACACACTTCTGTAACACTCAGTTTATGAAGGTGATGCAACAATACGGAGTTACCCACAAAATGTCCACGGCCTATCATCCATAGACCAACGGACAAGCAGAGGTCACGAATAGAGCACTCAAAAGAATCTTAGAACGAACTGTCAGTCATCATGGAAATAAATGGGCCGAGAAGCTAGATGATGCTCTGTAAGCATTCCGGACTGCCTACAAGAATCCTCTAGGAACTACACCCTACCACATGATCTATGGGAAAGCTTGCCACCTTCCGCTGGAACTTGAATACAAAGCACTCTGGGCACTGAAGACCTGCAACCTCGATCCCTCAGTTACCGGAAGACATAGGAAAATGCAAATGAACGAACTCGCCGAATTGAGAGGCCAAGCATATGAAACATCATACATCTACAAGGAACGAACGAAACTTATGCATGATGCAAAACTGATTCCAACAAAGTTGGCCCCTGGAGATAAAGTTCTTCTCTTCAATTCTCGGTTTAAGAAGTTCGCGGGAAAATTTAGATCAAGATGGAGTGGCCCATACAAAGTTGTACATGCTTTTCCTCACGGAGCCGTGGAATTGGAAGGACCTACTGGTAACTTCAAGGTCAATGGTCACCGGTTGAAAGCTTATCTAGAAGACCACGATAAGGAGAAGCACCTTTTCTCCTTTGATCCATTCTGAAGATCTGACAAAGAAAAGTCGAGCTGTAATGACTTGATAAACAAAGCGCTCTTGGGAGGCACCCCTTGCTTATCCTTTTTATTACTACCTCCATCTCATTCCAATAGGCCATTATTCTATTTTGGGCTGTCCCATTTTGATAGTCCACTTCCATAAATAGAAAGAAAAGAAGATATTTCATTGGTGGATTTGGAGAGAGAAGATATTTCGTTGGTGGAGAAATGAAGTTAGTGGGATTTCCTAAAACTGCGTGTTTTTTGTCTGTGGACTATTGGAATGAGACAGAGGTAGTACTTATTTTTATTTTTATTATTTTCAGTCTTAAGATATTATCTCTGTGTACTAACAACTAAGCGCCATACTTGCGCTTAGTGCTTACAAGTTTGTTGAATGTGTTTAGGTGAAATGCCAAGTTCAGGAGCATCAGCTTACATTCCAGTTCGCAGGAGGAGGACTCCTGTAATTTACTCTTCCGGAAGAAGTGCTGATCAGAACAGGCCATCAACAGGGCAATTAGGCCCAAGGATTTTTATTTTAGAGAGTGTTGAGGAGGATATCGGCACAACACCACCAGCTCCTCCCGTCCGACGATCTAGACGTTTAGCCAGGAGACCAGCCGAGCACACACAGTTGCCAGATACGCATGAGCCAAAGATAGTGATACACTACGGAGCCACTTTGAATGACCCTGATGTTGCATGGGCACTACTCAGAGATCAGCAGAGACTCTACAAAGCTATGAGAGCATACCTCCAACACGAGGGGATGCCACGCAGTACTCTGGGCCCATCTTTATTTAGGCTAGCGCATCGTGTTCAGCTAACATGACAAGCTATGCCGAGGCATTCCACACGGGCCTCAGTTTACTCAGTTCACTCAGCTGCCATGCCTGTACATGCTACTCTTGTTCCCATCACGCCGCCTGCTCCAGTCACTAAGCCAGTTCCAATCACTGAGTTACCAGAGGGTTGTCATCTAGTCACTATTCCCATTTCAGTGGAGCCACCAATGGCCCAGGCATTTAAGATCACTGGGAGCATACCTGACGAGGAGCCTTTCCCGAACTTATCTCACCTGGAGCTGCCATCAGACTTATGTCTGGATTCACTACTACGCCATGAGTTGGATATAGAGCAACCTCTCGACTACATACCGAGCCTAGAGGATGATGATGATGATGAGATCTGCAGATATTTCGCAACGCCAACACTGCATTGACCAGGATAGTATCCCATAGACTACTTTATCTTTATTTTATCTTTTATTTTTTATCTTTTTAAAAGCATTGTACTGAAAAATTATATATAGTGGAAATGCTGCCTTTCTCTTTTTTCTTCATGCAGAAATTTTATCAAAAGAGACTGGTCCCTTGGAGATTGACCGTAGGAAGGCCCAGCACTAAGAAAGTAACACGACCGTAGGGAAGTAATCCTTCCTTAAACCTATTTCAATTATAACACACTAAAATCTCTAAGTGTGGGGTAACCCCTGCAACTAACTTAGAATTTTAGAAGTCAATGTTCTTAATTTATAAAGTATTAAAATATTATTTCTAGAGAACATTAGGGACAATGTTCTTCTAAGTGTGGGGTAATGGGTAAGGCTTTTAAAGGTCGAAAATCACCAAGTTTTGAAAATTCTTTTGTCCAAAAGTAATTAAGCAATGGATATTGGGTAATTTTGAAAAATTCTTACTTTCTTTTTGCCCAAAAGATCTAATAAAATTGCTAGAAATCGGTTTTCGGAACATTTATTAGAACGAAACTATTAAGCTAAAACTAATGTTTTGTGTCAAAAGATTTCTTTTAAGAAAATATGTAAAAGGCTACGCATGATCAAGAACGACCCCTACTCTAAAAAGTAAGGAATATTGGACCCAAAGTATCTATATGACCCATCAAATCTGCAGTACTTTGTTATTTCAATTGATGAGTGTGCCGGTGTACGATTGAAGTTAGAACTTGGTTCAGTCATACATTTCAAGACCAATGGTTAGTGAGCGCCATACGTGGTGCAGGTGCGATACTCCTTCCGAAATCATCCTAAATAGAGAAGACAAAAAGCCCTCCGTTTCTGTTTCCACTCCACGCAATTTAAACCGACCAACTCACACAAAGAGTTAATGAATCAGAAATATTCACCCCCAAATTCACTCCCAAAATACACCATTCACTTCCCTTTCCATTCATCCAAAGATCCAGAGATTGATGAAGAGATAGATCGATCAAAATCGTTTCAAAAGCACTAGTCGAGAGATTCCGAACCCCTGATTGTTTTTGATAGGTCAAAGACCTATTTTCAGTGGATTATCACTTCCTCTCTAGGCACCAGGAACGAAAGACAAAAGTTATGAAGAAAGGGTATGCCAAAAAAAAATTTATTTTGATTATAAAAGAGCAAAGTCTCTAATAAGGCAAAAAGAAACCCGAGGAGAAACCCTGAAGAAGAATGCTGGAAGAGCAAAAGAAAATTCTAGACAAAGCCTTAGCGAAATCCGCCTCTTCCAAAGAAAACCTTTACGGGAATTCTCAGCCATTATCTATCCAAAATGGATACTCTGAATAATCAAAGTCTATCAATTCTCTCGAATCAAGAGATCTGGATCTCTTTCACCAAATTCATAAATTTCCAACCAAACCCTATAGCCCGTCTTCCTCTTGAAAGAATGCTTAGGAAGAAGATCAGTGTCGTCCTTACTTAACCGGTGGAGATATCGATGCTTTACCAAGCCTATGATGAGAACTGTTACACGACTGGCTTTTGAGCGACAATACAATTAGAATAGGACACCCTAAACACTTGAGTGATATGAGTGATCCACTAGTGAGGAGCCTGATCATGTATACTCTACATCCGAGAGTTGGAAAGTACGCCTTTTCCAGTATGGACGCGATTGAAGTCTGGCGACCGAATCATCGAAGCACGAAACTTTTTCTATACTTTCAAAAAATGTGCTGACTTCTGATGAAGGCATAATAAAAAGATCTACAGGTAGGGCAGGGGAGAATCTATTAGAAAGATCCTTATATTCCCGCTTTCTTGCTTGAGGACAAGCAAAGCTAAGTGTGGGGTATTTGATATCAGGCAAAAAGTCACGTTTTTACCCCCTAAATTGATCCCTAAAACAATAAAGATTAAAACTTTGTCGGCAAAATTATCGCTTTTTTGGTTGATTTTGTAGATCAAGTAATTACAAAGGCGATGCAAAAAGAATCATGTAAAACAGAGCTAAAACGAAGATTCTAGAATGAAAATGATGAAAGACAAGAAATCAAGTTACGATCCAGTGAATCAGACTGACCAGGCACCAAATACGGGCCACCAAACGGCCTACCATATGGCCTGCCAGTATGTAAATAGCCTGCCAAATACGGCTCACCAAACGGGCTACCATACGGCTTGCCATAAAAACGGGCTGCCAAATACGGGCCACCAAACGGGCTGCCATACAGCCTGCCAGCCGTATTCTGGCAAAAACCAAGTCTATTTAAAGGGCCTTCTACAACCATTCCAAGACACACTCAACTTGCAATTCAATTTATATTTTCAATCTTTTAGTTAGTTTTAGTAGTAGTTAGCTTAGCTTTTATTTTCCGGAGGATATCCCGGCGAGTCCCTGCGATCTCGGGCAGATTTGTTCGGCCTTTTCAGGTTTTTATCCGAAATGCTTGTCTTTTGTATTAAACATGTATTCTTACCTTTTATGTTTAATAATGCGTTCTGATATTGCCATGATAGCTTAATTTATCTGTATGTTGCCATGATAGAAGTTTGGGTTAGCATAATTATGTTAATTTAGTACGATTACTGTTATAATACTGAACTAGGAAGTCTGATAGATTTGTATGCTAGCATCTTAAGGATTGACCAACTTAGGTTGTGATCAAGACTTGTCCACCTATATGAAATTAGCTACTTCATAGGATTAAGACCTCTGGTTATACTATATCTGAAGATTCTATGAACTCGGTATGGCCGGAGTTCCCGAGAGGCATCTAATGCACTTTTAGGACACGGAACCTAGGAATTGAGACATGAACGACCTAGTATGCCTATTGACTGTTCTGAAGAGACCTCTTAGGAGCTGTTAAGATCTAGTTAGTGCCTTTACTGTATGACCCAAGCCTATTGCATGTTCTTGTCTGATTGTTGCCCTAGGTCTTAGTTATATCAACTGTTTAGGTATTCATTAGGTTTCTATCTGCTTTATTATCAGTACGTTAACTGTAATGCTGTATAATTCTTGATTTGTTATAATCTCATTAGTATGATGGAATGGTTGTTACTTTTCATCTAAGGTTTTGCCAACTTAAACCGACGGATTCCTTCCGTTTGTGATCAGTGTTCAATCAACACGACACGTTGTTATTCAGTTACCTAAACTGATAATGAGGTTTTAGGATTAGAGCTTAACTCAATAATAAACCTAGTACTCTACTGAGGATAACCTTCGAGGTATTGTTACACTTCAGTTATACGACCAAGTGACATACTTCTCACTGCTCAAAGAGAACTCCGAGAGTTCAGAGGTAAGTAGGTCTGTTTAATTGGCTCAACCAACCAGATCTACATCATTCCAAGCATAGTCTTAACATAAGCATAATTACCTTTCCCTAACCCAACTCTGATATCTTGGTTAACATTTCCCTGATCTGCATACTCCGGATATCCTTCCACTTTATTTACTTTTCTGCATTTAGGACCTTTAGCTAAAATCAACTACTATCTTTTATCTAGGTAATTTAACTAAAATACAGTTATCCACTTGATCTTTAATTCGTTAATCATCATAAAAAATGACACTAGGTTAACTTACACCTTCTACACTTTAGAAAGTAAAAGTAAATTTAGGCCCCGCAAAATATAAAATAAACGAAAATCTCTGCATGCTATACCGAATCTGACGCCCTGCGACCTAATGACACCGCACGAATAAAACCATCTGTTTTGACTATATCTGAAATTTCCCGTTCTTATTGATTAAAAACGTTCCATATTAATTGATTTCGTTGCGAGGTTTTGACCTCTATATGAGACGTTTTTCAAAGACTGCATTCATTTTAAAACAAACCATAACGTTTATTTCATCAATAAAGGTTTAAAAAGCTTTACGTAGATTATCAAATAATGATAATCTAAAATATCCTGTTTACACACGACCATTACATAATGGTTTACAATACAAATATGTTACAACAAAATAAGTTTCTTGAATGCAGTTTTTACACAATATCATACAAGCATGGACTCCAAATCTCGTCCTTATTTAAGTATACGACAGCGGAAGCTCTTAATAATCACCTGAGAATAAACATGCTTAAAACGTCAACAAAAATGTTGGTGAGTTAAAGGTTTAACCTATATATATCAAATCATAATAATAGACCACAAGATTTCATATTTCAATACACATCCCATACATAGAGATAAAAATCATTCATATGGTGAACACCTGGTAACCGACATTAACAAGATGCATATATAAGAATATCCCCATCATTCCGGGACACCCTTCGGATATGATATAAATTTCGAAGTACTAAAGCATCCGGTACTTTGGATGGGGTTTGTTAGGCCCAATAGATCTATCTTTAGGATTCGCGTCAATTAGGGTGTCCGTTCCCTAATTCTTAGATTACCAGACTTAATAAAAAGGGGCATATTCGATTTCGATAATTCAACCATAAAATTCATTACTTGTGTCTATTTTGTAAATCATCTATAAAACCTTCATGTATTCTCATCCCAAAAATATTAGATTTTAAAAGTGGGACTATAACTCACTTTCACAGATTTTTACTTCGTCGGGAAGTAAGACTTGGCCACTGGTTGATTCACGAACCTATAACAATATATACATATATATCAAAGTATGTTCAAAATATATTTACAACACTTTTAATATATTTTGATGTTTTAAGTTTATTAAGTCAGCTGTCCTCGTTAGTAACCTACAACTAGTTGTCCACAGTTAGATGTACAGAAATAAATCGATAAATATTATCTTGAATCAATCCACGACCCAGTGTATACGTATCTCAGTATTGATCACAACTCAAACTATATATATTTTGGAATCAACCTCAACCATGTATAGCTAACTCCAACATTCACATATAGAGTGTCTATGGTTGTTCCGAAATATATATAGATGTGTCGACATGATAGGTCGAAACATTGTATACGTGTCTATGGTATCTCAAGATTACATAATATACAATACAAGTTGATTAAGTTATGGTTGGAATAGATTTGTTACCAATTTTCACGTAGCTAAAATGAGAAAAATTATCCAATCTTGTTTTACCCATAACTTCTTCATTTTAAATCCGTTTTGAGTGAATCAAATTGCTATGGTTTCATATTGAACTCTATTTTATGAATCTAAACAGAAAAAGTATAGGTTTATAGTCGGAAAAATAAGTTACAAGTTGTTTTTGTAAAGGTAGTCATTTCAGTCGAAAGAACGACGTCTAGATGACCATTTTAGAAAACATACTTCCACTTTGAGTTTAACCATAATTTTTGGATATAGTTTCATTTTCATAATAAAAATCATTTTCTCAGAATAACAACTTTTAAATCAAAGTTTATCATAGTTTTTAATTAACTAACCCAAAACAGCCCGCGGTGTTACTACGACGGCGTAAATCCGGTTTTACGGTGTTTTTCGTGTTTCCAGGTTTTAAATCATTAAGTTAGAATATAATATAGATATAGAACATGTGTTTAGTTGATTTTAAAAGTCAAGTTAGAAGGATTAACTTTTGATTGCGAACAAGTTTAGAATTAACTAAACTATGTTCTAGTGATTACAAGTTTAAACCTTCGAATAAGATAGCTTTATATGTATGAATCGAATGATGTTATGAATATCATTACTACCTTAAGTTCCTTGGATAAACCTACTGGAAAAGAGAAAAATGGATCTAGCTTCAACGGATCCTTGGATGGCCCGAAGTTCTTGAAGCAGAATCATGACACGAAAACAAGTTCAAGTAAGATCATCACTTGAAATAGGATTGTTATAGTTATAGAAATTGAACCAAAGTTTGAATATGATTATTACCTTGTATTAGAATGATAACCTACTATAAGAAACAAAGATTTCTTGAGGTTGGATGAACACCTTACAAGATTGGAAGTGAGCTAGCAAACTTGAAAGTATTCTTGATTTTATGTAACTAGAACTTGTAGAATATATGAAGAACACTTAGAACTTGAAGATAGAACTTGAGAGAGATAAATTAGATGAAGAAAATTGAAGAATGAAAGTGTTTTTAGGTGTTTTTGGTCGTTGGTGTATGGATTAGATATAACGGATATGTAATTTTGTTTTCATGTAAATAAGTCATGAATGATTACTCATATTTTTGTAATTTTATGACATATTTCATGCTAGTTGCCAAATGAGGGTTCCCACATGTGTTAGGTGAATCACATGGGCTGCTAAGAGCTGATCATTGGAGTGTATATACCAATAGTACATACATCTAAAAGAGGTGTATTGTACGAGTACGAATACGGGTGCATACGAGTAGAATTGTTGATGAAACTGAACGAGGATGTAATTGTAAGCATTTTTGTTAAGTAGAAGTATTTTGATAAGTGTCTTGAAGTCTTTCAAAAGTGTATGAATACATATTAAAACACTACATGTATATACATTTTAACTGAGTCGTTAAGTCATCGTTAGTCGTTACATGTAAGTGTTGTTTTGAAACCTTTAGGTTAACGATCTTGTTAAATGTTGTTAACCCAATGTTTATAATATCAAATGAGATTTTAAATTATTATATTATCATGATATTATCATGTATGAATATCTCTTAATATGATATATATACATTAAATGTCTTTACAACGATAATCGTTACATATATGTCTCGTTTAAAAATCATTAAGTTAGTAGTCTTGTATTAATATATGTAGTTCATTGTTAATATACTTAATGATATGTTTACTTATCATAGTATCATGTTAACTATATATATATCCATATATATGTCATCATATAGTTTTTACAAGTTTTAACGTTCGTAAATCACCGGTCAACTTGGGTGGTCAATTGTCTATATGAAACATATTTCAATTAATCAAGTCTTAACAAGTTTGATTACTTAACATGTTGGAAACATTTAATCATGTAAATATCAATCTCAATTAATATATATATAAACATGAAAAAGTTCGGGTCACTACAGTACCTACCCGTTAAATAAATTTCGTCCCGAAATTTTATGCTGTTGAAGGTGTTGACGAATCTTCTGGAAATAGATGCGGGTATTTCTTCTTCATCTAATCTTCATACTCCCAGGTGAACTCGGGTCCTCTACGAGCATTCCATTGAACCTTAACAATTGGTATCTTGTTTTGCTTAAGTCTTTTAACCTCACGATCCATTATTTCGACGGGTTCTTCGATGAATTGAAGTTTTTCGTTGATTTGGATTTCATCTAACGGAATAGTGAGATCTTCTTTAGCAAAACATTTCTTTAAATTCGAGATGTGGAAAGTGTTATGTACAGCCGCGAGTTGTTGAGGTAACTCAAGTCGGTAAGCTACTGGTCTGACACGATCAATAATCTTGAATGGTCCAATATACCTTGGGTTTAATTTCCCTCGTTTACCAAATCGAACAACGCCTTTCCAAGGTGCAACTTTAAGCATGACCATCTCTCCAATTTCAAATTCTATATCTTTTTTTTTAATGTCAGCATAGCACTTTTGTCGACTTTGGGCGATTTTCAACCGTCGTTGAATTTGGATGATCTTCTCGGTAGTTTCTTGTATAATCTCCGGACCCGTAATCTGTCTATCCCCCACTTCACTCCAACAAATCGGAGACCTGCACTTTCTACCATAAAGTGCTTCAAACGGCGCCATCTCAATGCTTGAATGGTAGCTGTTGTTATAGGAAAATTCTGCTAACGGTAGATGTCGATCCCAACTGTTTCCGAAATCAATAACACATGCTCGTAGCATGTCTTCAAGAGTTTGTATCGTCCTTTCGCTCTGTCCATTAGTTTATGGATGATAGGCAGTACTCATGTCGTGACGAGTTCCTAATGCTTGCTGTAATGTCTGCCAGAATCTTGAAATAAATCTGCCATCCCTATCAGAGATAATAGAGATTGGTATTCCATGCCTGGAGACGACTTCCTTCAAATACAGTCGTGCTAACTTCTCCATCTTGTCATCTTCTCTTATTGGCAGGAAGTGTACTGATTTGGTGAGACGATCAACTATTACCCGAATAGTATCAAAACCACTTGCAGTCCTTGGCAATTTAGTGATGAAATCCATGGTAATGTTTTCCCATTTCGATTCCGGGATTTCGGGTTGTTGAAGTAGACCTGATGGTTTCTGATGCTCAGCTTTGAACTTAGAACACGTCAAACATTCTCCTACGTATTTAGCAACATCGGCTTTCATACCCGGCCACCAAAAATGTTTCTTGAGATCTTTGTACATCTTTCCCGTTCCAGGATGTATTGAGTATCTGGTTTTATGAGCTTCTCTAAGTACCATTTCTCTCATATCTCCAAATTTTGGTACCCAAATCCTTTCAGCCCTATACCGGGTTCCGTCTTCCCGAATATTAAGATGCTTCTCCGATCCTTTGGGTATTTCATCCTTTAAATTTCTCTCTTTTAAAACTCCTTGTTGCGCCTCCTTTATTTGAGTAGTAAGGTTATTATGAATCATTATATTCATAGATTTTACTCGAATGGGTTCTCTGTCCTTCCTGCTCAAGGCATCGGCTACCACTTTTGCCTTCCCCGGGTGGTAACGAATCTCAAAGTCGTAATCATTCAATAATTCAATCCACCTACGCTACCTCATATTCAGTTGTTTCTGATTAAATATGTGTTGAAGACTTTTGTGGTCGGTATATATAATACTTTTGACCCCATATAAGTAGTGCCTCCAAGTCTTTAATGCAAAAACAACCGCGCCTAATTCCAAATCATGCGTCGTATAATTTTGTTCGTGAATCTTCAATTGTCTAGACGCATAAGCAATCACCTTCGTTCGTTGCATTAATACACAACTGAGACCTTGCTTTGATTCGAAACAATAAATCACAAAGTCATCATTCCCTTCAGGCAATGACAATATAGGTGCCGTAGTTAGCTTTTTCTTCAATAACTGAAACGCTTTCTCTTGTTCATCATTCCATTCAAATTTCTTCCCTTTATGCGTTAATGCAGTCAAGGGTTTTGCTATTCTGAAAAAATCTTGGATGAACCTTCTGTAGTAACCAGCTAGTCCTAAAAACTGGCGTATGTGTTTCGGAGTTTTCGGGGTTTCCCACTTTTCAACAGTTTCTATCTTTGCCGGATCCACCTTAATACCTTCTTTGTTCACTATGTGACCGAAGAATTGAACTTCTTCCAACCAAAATGCACACTTTGAAAACTTAGCGTACAATTCTTCCTTCCTCAATACTTCTAACACCTTTCTCAAATGTTCACCGTGTTCTTGGTCATTCTTTGAGTAAATAAGTATGTCATCAATGAAAACAATGACAAACTTGTCAAGGTATGGTCCACACACTCGGTTCATAAGGTCCATGAACACAGCTGGTGCATTAGTTAAACCAAACGGCATGACCATAAACTCGTAATGATCGTAACGTGTTCTAAAAGCAGTCTTTGAAATATCATCTTCTTTCACCCGCATTTGATGATACCCGGAACGTAAGTCAATCTTTGAATAAACAGACGAGCCTTGTAGTTGATCAAATAAGTCGTCGATTCTCGGTAGTGGGTAGCGGTTCTTGATGGTAAGTTTGTTCAACTCTCGGTAGTCGATACACAACCTGAATGTACCATCTTTCTTCTTGATAAACAAAACAGGAGCTCCCCACGGTGATGTGCTTGGTCGAATGAAACCACGCTCTAAAAGTTCTTGTAATTGGCTTTGCAGTTCTTTCATCTCGCTGGGTGCGAGTCTGTAAGGAGCACGAGCTATTGGTGTCTCCTGGTACAAGATCTATTTAAAATTCAACGGATCGATGTGGGGGTAATCCCGGTAATTCTTTCGGAAATACATTGGGAAATTCTTTTGCAATGGGAACATTATTGATGCTCTTTTCTTCAGTTTGTACTTTCTCGACGTGTGCTAGAACAGCATAGCAACCTTTTCTTATTAGTTTTTGTGCCTTCAAATTACTAATAAGATGTAGCTTCGTGTTGCCCTTTTCTCCGTACACCATTAAGGGTTTTCCTTTTTCTCGTATAATGCGAATTGCATTTTTGTAACAAACGATCTCTGCTTTCATTTTTTTCAACCAGTCCATACCGATTATCACATCAAAACTCCCTAACTCTACTGGTATCAAATCAATCTTAAATGTTTTGCTAACCAGTTTAATTTCTCGATTCCGACATATATTATCTGCTGAAATTAATTTACCATTTGCTAATTCGAGTAAAAATTTACTATCCAAAGGCGTCAATGGACAACTTAATTTAGCACAAAAATCTCTACTCATATAGCTTCTATCCGCACCCGAATCAAATAAAACATAAGCAGATTTATTGTCAATAAGAAACGAACCCGTAACAAGCTCCAGGTCTTCCTGTGCCTCTCCCGCATTAATATTGAAAACTCTTCTGCGGCTTTGTCCATTCGTGTTCTCCTGGTTCGGGCAATTTCTAATAATGTGGCCCGGTTTTCCACATTTATAACAAACTACATTGGCATAACTTGCTCCGACACTACTTGCTCCGCCATTACTCGTTCCGACACCATTTGTTCCTTTCGTTCTATTAACCCCTGGTCCGTAGACCTCACACTTCGCCGTGCTATGACCATTTCTTTTACACTTGTTGCAAAATTTGGTGCAGAACCCCGAGTGATACTTTTCACACCTTTGGCATAGTTGCTTCTGATTGTTGTTGTTGTTGTTGCGGTTATTATTGTTGTTGGGATGATTATTGTAGTTGCTGTTGTTGTTGTTGTTGTTGTTGTTGTTGTTGTTGGGCCGTTTGTTGTAGTTGCGATTGATGTTGCGATTGTTGGGATAATTGTTGCGATTATTGTTGTAATTGCTGTTGTTGTTGTATTGGTGATTCTTATCACCGTTTTCCTCCCACTTTCTTTTGACTTCTTCACATTGGCCTCTTCAGCAGTCTGTTCTTTAATTCTTTCTTCAATCTGGTTCACTAGTTTGTGAGCCATTCTACATGCTTGTTGTATGGAGGCGGGCTCGTGTGAACTTATATCTTCTTGGATTCTTTCCGGTAATCCTTTCACAAACGCGTCGATCTTCTCTTCCTCATCTTCGAATGCTCCCGGACACAATAGGCACAATTCTGTGAATCGTCTTTCGTACGTGGTAATATCAAATCCTTGGGTTCGTAACCCTCTAAGTTCTGTCTTGAGCTTATTGACCTCGGTTCTGGGACGGTACTTCTCGTTCATCAAGTGCTTGAATGCTGACCACGGTAGTGCGTACGCATCGTCTTGTCCCACTTGCTCTAGATAGGTATTCCACCATGTTAACGCGGAACCTATGAAGGTATGCGTAGCGTACTTCACTTTGTCCTCTTCAGTACACTTACTTATGGAAAACACCGATTCGACCTTCTCGGTCCACCGTTTCAATCCGATCGGTCCTTCGGTTCCATCAAATTCCAAAGGTTTGCAGGTAGTGAATTCTTTGTAGGTGCATCCTACACGATTTCCTGTACTGCTAGATCCAAGGTTATTGTTGGTATGTAGCGCAGCCTGTACTGCGGCTATGTTTGAAGCTAGAAAAGTACGGAATTCCTCTTCATTCATATTCACGGTGTGTCGAGTAGTCGGTGCCATTTCCTTCAAAATAGTCAAATGGAACAAGTTAATCATACAGAATATTAAGAGTAGTTAATAGTATTTCGTAGCATAATATGAACTCATTTATAAAAGCTTTTTCTTCATATTAGCATTTTATAAGTTTAAATTCGGGTAGTACCTACCCGTTAAGTTCATACTTAGTAGCTAATATACAATTCAACTACTACAATTCTATATGAAAAACTGATTATAATAATATTTCGCGTTCAAACTTTTACACAATATTTTACAAACTTACAATACCGCTTATTTTACATATAGCATGAAATATAGCACACAATAAATTTGATACAAGATGGTTGTGAAATAATTCTAGCTAGTACACAAGTCATTCAGCAAAGGCAATAAAGACACGTAATTCATACGTCCAGAAACAAGTCATGCATTCTGGTTTTACTAGGATTACTTCCCATCCTTGGTCTTGTGGAACATAACCATTATGGCTGTTGATAAGACAGCGTGTTGTAACGTCGTCAAAGGGACGAGGGTTACGTAATGTCCAACAGTCCCGTAACAATCTAAGAACCTCATTTCTTACCCCAATTACCGACTCCGTCACTTGTGGGAACGTTTTGTTTAATAGTTGTAGCCCGATGTTCTTGTTCTCACTTTGGTGAGAAGCAAACATTACTAATCCGTAAGCATAACATGCTTCTTTATGTTGCATGTTAGCCGCTTTTTCTAAATCACGAAGTCCAATATTCGGATATATTGAGTCAAAATAATTTCTTAACCCATTGCATAAAATAGCATTTGGGTTCCCCGCAATATATGCGTCAAAGTAAACACATCGTAACTTATGGATTTCCCATTGTGATATCCCCCATCTTTCGAACGAAAGCCTTTTATAAACCAAGGCATTCTTGGAATGTTCTTCGAATGTCTTACAAACTGATCTCGCCTTAAATAGTTGTGCCGAAGAATTCTGACCGACTCTAGACAAGATTTCATCAATCATGTCTCCGGGTAGGTCTCTTAAAATATTGGGTTGTCTATCCATTTTGTGTTTTTATACTGTAAAATAGACAAGAGTTAGATTCATAAAAAAAATACTTATTAATACAAGCAATTTTTACATATATCATAAAGCATAAGCATACTATATTACATATATTACACCACACGAATACAACAATCTTATTCCGACTCGCTTGTTTCTTCTTCTTCGGTTTTGGTTCGTTTTGCCAAGTTTCTAGGGATATATGATGTTCCCCTAATACGAGCCGTCATTTTCCACATTGGTTTAGAAAAACCTGGTGTTTTAGAGGTTCCCGGGTCATTGTTACAACTTAAGGACTTCGGGGGTTGACGATACATATAAAGTTCATCGGGGTTGGAATTAGATTTCCCTATTTTTATGCCCTTTCCCTTATTATTTTTTTTGCCTTTTTAAATTCAGTTGGGGTAATTTCTATAACATCATCGGAATTCTCGTCGGAATCCGATTCATCGGAGAATTGGTAATCCTCCCAATATTTTGCTTCCTTGGCGGAAACACCATTGACCATAATTAACCTTGGTCGGTTGGTTGAGGATTTTCTTTTACTTAACCGTTTTATTATTTCCCCCACCGGTTCTATTTCTTCATCCGGTTCCGATTCTTCTTTCGGTTCCGATTCTTCTTCCGGTTCCGACTCTTCTTCCGGTTCCTCTTCGGGAACTTGTGAATCAGTCCACGAATCATTCCAATTAACATTTGACTCTTCATTATTATTAGGTGAGTCAATGGGACTTGTTCTAGAAGTAGACATCTATCACATAATATCAAACGCGTTAAGAGATTAATATATCACATAATATTCACATGTTAAAAATATATAGTTTCCAACAAAATTTGTTAAGCAATCATTTTTCAAGTAAACACGGTCGAAGTCCAGACTCACTAATGCATCCTAACAAACTCGATAAGACACACTAATGCAAAATTCTGGTTCTCTAAGACCAACGCTCTGATACCAACTGAAATGTCCCGTTCTTATTGATTAAAAACGTTCCATATTAATTGATTTCGTTGCGAGGTTTTGACCTCTATATGAGACGTTTTTCAAAGACTGCATTCATTTTAAAACAAACCATAACCTTTATTTCATCAATAAAGGTTTAAAAAGCTTTACGTAGATTATCAAATAATGATAATCTAAAATATCCTGTTTACACACGACCATTACATAATGGTTTACAATACAAATATGTTACAACAAAATAAGTTTCTTGAATGCAGTTTTTACACAATATCATACAAGCATGGACTCCAAATCTCGTCCTTATTTAAGTACGCGACAGCGGAAGCTCTTAATAATCACCTGAGAATAAACATGCTTAAAACGTCAACAAAAATGTTGGTGAGTTATAGGTTTAACCTATATATATATCAAATCATAATAATAGACCACAAGATTTCATATTTCAATACACATCCCATACATAGAGATAAAAATCATTCATATGTTGAACACCTGGTAACCGACATTAACAAGATGCATATATAAGAATATCCCCATCATTCCGGGACACCCTTCGGATATGATATAAATTTCGAAGTATTAAAGCATCCGGTACTTTGGATGGGGTTTGTTAGGCCCAATAGATCTATCTTTAGGATTCGCGTCAATTAGGGTGTCCGTTCCCTAATTCTTAGATTACCAGACTTAATAAAAAGGGGCATATTCGATTTCGATAATTCAACCATAAAATGTAGTTTCACGTACTTGTGTCTATTTTGTAAATCATCTATAAAACCTGCATGTATTCTCATCCCAAAAATATTAGATTTTAAAAGTGGGACTATAACTCACTTTCACAGATTTTTACTTCGTCGGAAAGTAAGACCTGGCCACTGGTTGATTCACGAACCTATAACAATATATACATATATATCAAAGTATGTTCAAAATATATTTACAACACTTTTAATATATTTTGATGTTTTAAGTTTATTAAGTCAGCTGTCCTCGTTAGTAACCTACAACTAGTTGTCCACAGTTAGATGTACAGAAATAAATCGATAAATATTATCTTGAATCAATCCACGACCTAGTGTATACGTATCTCAGTATTGATCATAACTCAAACTATATATATTTTGGAATCAACCTCAACCCTGTATAGCTAACTCCAACATTCACATATAGAGTGTCTATGGTTGTTCCAAAATATATATAGATGTGTCGACATGATAAGTCGAAACATTGTATACGTGTCTATGGTATCTCAAAATTACATAATATACAATACAAGTTGATTAAGTTATGGTTGGAATAGATTTGTTACCAATTTTCACGTAGCTAAAATGAGAAAAATTATTCAATCTTGTTTTACCCATAACTTCTTCATTTTAAATCCGTTTTGAGTGAATCAAATTGCTATGGTTTCATATTGAACTCTATTTTATGAATCTAAATAGAAAAAGTATAGGTTTATAGTCGGAAAAATAAGTTACAAGTCGTTTTTGTAAAGGTAGTCATTTCAGTCGAAAGAACGACGTCTAGATGACCATTTTAGAAAACATACTTTCACTTTGAGTTTAACCATAATTTTTGGATATAGTTTCATGTTCATAATAAAAATCATTTTCTCAGAATAACAAATTTTAAATCAAAGTTTATCATAGTTTTTAATTAACTAACCCAAAACAGCCCGCGGTGTTACTACGACGGCGTAAATCCGGTTTTACGGTGTTTTTCGTGTTTCCAGGTTTTAAATCATTAAGTTAGCATATCATATAGATATAGAACATGTGTTTAGTTGATTTTAAAAGTCAATTTAGAAGGATTAACTTTTGTTTGCAAACAAGTTTAGAATTAACTAAACTATGTTCTAGTGATTACAAGTTTAAACCTTCGAATAAGATAGCTTTATATGTATGAATCGAATGATGTTATGAATATCATTACTACCTTAAGTTCCTTGGATAAACCTACTGGAAAAGAGAAAAATGGATCTAGCTTCAACGGATCCTTGGATGGCTCGAAGTTCTTGAAGCAGAATCATGACACGAAAACAGGTTCAAGTAAGATCATCACTTGAAATAGGATTGTTATAGTTATAGAAATTGAACCAAAGTTTGAATATGATTATTACCTTGTATTAGAATGATAACCTACTATAAGAAACAAAGATTTTTTGAGGTTGGATGATCACCTTACAAGATTGGAAGTGAGCTAGCAAACTTGAAAGTATTCTTGATTTTATGTAACTAGAACTTGTAGAATATATGAAGAACACTTAGAACTTGAAGATAGAACTTGAGAGAGATCAATTAGATGAAGAAAATTGAAGAATGAAAGTGTTTGTAGGTGTTTTTGGTCGTTGGTGTATGGATTAGATATAAAGGATATGTAATTTTGTTTTCATGTAAATAAGTCATGAATGATTACTCATATTTTTGTAATTTTATGAGATATTTCATGCTAGTTGCCAAATGATGGTTCCCAAATGTGTTAGGTGACTCACATGGGCGGCTAAGAGCTGATCATTGGAGTGTATATACCAATAGTACATACATCTAAAAGCTGTGTATTGTGCGAGTACGAATACGGGTGCATACGAGTAGAATTGTTGATGAAACTGAACGAGGATGTAATTGTAAGAATTTTTGTTAAGTAGAAGTATTTTTATAAGTGTATTGAAGTCTTTCAAAAGTGTATAAATACATATTAAAACACTACATGTATATACATTTTAACTGAGTCGTTAAGTCATCGTTAGTCGTTACATGTAAGTGTTGTTTTGAAACCTTTAGATTAACGATCTTGTTAAATGTTGTTAACCCAATGTTTATAATATCAAATGAGATTTTAAATTATTATATTATCATGATATTATCATGTATGAATATCTCTTAATATGATATATATACATTAAATGTCTTTACAACGATAATCGTTACATATATGTCTCGTTTAAAAATCATTAAGTTAGTAGTCTTGTTTTTATATATGTAGTTCATTGTTAATATACTTAATGATATGTTTACTTATCATAGTATCATGTTAACTATATATATATATCCATATATATGTCATCATATAGTTTTTACAAGTTTTAACGTTCGTAAATCACCGGTCAACTTGGGTGGTCAATTGTCTATATGAAACATATTTCAATTAATCAAGTCTTAACAAGTTTGATTGCTTAACATGTTGGAAACATTTAATCATGTAAATATCAATCTCAATTAATATATATAAACATGGAAAAGTTCGGGTCACTACAATATCAAACGCCTTTGGGTAGCTTGTCGTGTCGGCTGAACACGGCGCGCTAGCCTAAATGACGACGGGCCCAGAATACTATGCGGCATCCCTTCACGCTGAAGGTATGCTTTAAGAGCTCGATAAAGCCTCTGCTGGTCTCTGAGTAATTCCCATGTAACATCTAGGTCATTCAAGGTGGCTCCATAGTGTATCACCGTATGTGGCTCCTGTGTCTCTAGTGGCTATGTGTGCTCAGCAGGTCTCCTAGCTAAATGTCTATATTGTCGAACAGGGGGAGCTGGCGGTGATGTGCCAATATCCTCCTCAACACTCTCCAATATCAATCGTCTTGGGTCTAATTGCCCTGTTGATGGCATGTTCTGGTCAGCACTGCTTCCAGATGAGTAAACTCTAGGAGTCCTCCTCCTACGAACTAGGATGTAAACTGAAGCTCTTGAACTTGGCATTTTTGCTGAACACATTCAATAAACTTGCTAGTACAAAGCGCAAGTATGGCGCTTAGTTGTTAGTACATAGATATAATATTTTTATAGACTGAGAATAATTGAAATCAAAATAAAACTAAAAAGGATAAACAAGGGGTGCCTCCCAAGAGCGCTTTATTTTTCAAGTCGTTACATCTCGACTTTTCTCTGTCAGATCTTCAGAATGGATCCAAGGAGAAGAGGTGCTCCTCCTTATCGTGGTCTTCTAGATAAGCTTTTAGCCGGCGACCGTTGACTTTGAAGTTGCCTGTAGGTCCTTCCAATTCCATGGCTCCGTGTGGAAAAGCATGTACAATTTTGTATGTGCCACTCCATCTTGATCTAAATTTTCCAGCGAACTTCTTAAATCGAGAATTAAAGAGCAGAACTTTATCTCCAGGAGCGAACTTTGTAGGAATCAATTTTTCATCATGTGTAAGCTTCGTTCGTTCCTTGTAAATGTATGATGTTTCGTATTCTTGGTCTCTTTATTCAGTGAGTTCATTCATCTGCATCTTTTGATGCTTAGCGGTAACTGAGGGATCGAGGTTGCAGGTCTTCAGCGCCTAGAGAACTTTATATTCGAGTTCCAGCGGATGGTGACAGGCTTTTCCATAGATCATGCGGCAGGGTGTAGTCCCTAGAGGATTCTTGTAAGCAGTCCAGAATGCCCACAGAGCATCGTCTAGTTTCTCGGCTGATTTATTTCCATGATGGCTGACAGTGCGTTCTAGGATTCTCTTGAGTGCTTTGTTCGTGTCTCTTCTTGTCCGTTAGTCTGCGGATGATAGGCAGTGGACATTTTGTGGGTAACTCCGTATTGTTGCATCACCTTAATAAATTGAGTATTACAGAAGTGTGTGCCTCTATCACTTATTATAACGCGGTGAGCTCCAAATCGGCTAAAAAGTCTCTTCAGGAAGTTGGTGATGACCTTGGCATCATTGGTTGGAAATGCTTGGGCTTCGACCGATCTGGAGACGTAATCTACTGCTACGAGGACATATTCTTTCCCATTAGACTTTGGAAATTGCCCCATAAAGTCTAATCCCCATATATCGATGATCTTATAAGCTTAGATATTAGTTCGAGGCATCTCATTCTTCATAGAGATAATACCTTGCCTTTGGCATTCGTCACAACGCTTTACAAGCTCTTCCGCATCTCGGAATATAGAAGACCAATAAAATCCTGATTTGTAAACTTTTCTTGCGGTTAAGTTTGCTCCATGATGACCTCCAGTTGGTCCGTGGTGACATTGGTGAAGAATCCCTACTGCTTGTTTCTCATCTATGCACCTCCTAATTATCTGATCAGGGCAAATTCTAAACAGGTAAGGGTCTTCCCAGTAGTAGTACTTGGCGTCCCTGAAGAATTTCCTTCTTCGGGAGGTGCTCATTCCCTTCTGTACTACTCCGACAACTAGGTAGTTGGCCATATCGGCATACCAAGGAGTATCAGTGAATTGTGATCCTATGTGAGTCTGTCCTAAACTCATAAGCTGTTCTTCCAGAAATTTATCTCTGATATCTTGTTCAGCAAGTTGTTCCATCGCTGGATTCTCCAAACGACTAAGATGGTCTGCTGCGACGTTCTCTGCTCCTTTCTTATCTTTAATTTCAATATCGAATTCCTGAAGGAGTAAGATCCATCATAGGAGTCTTGGTTTAGCGTCTTGCTTAGTGAATAGATATTTAAGGGCTGAATGATTTGTATAAACCGTTGTTTTGGAAAGGATGAGATAGGAACAGAATTTGTCGAAGGCGAATACTATAGCTAGCAGCTCCTTTTCCGTGGTAGTGTAATTCTCTTGAGCTCCAGTTAAGGTTTTGCTGGCGTAATAGATTGGATGAAAGTGCTTATCTATCCGTTGTTCGAGTACAGATTCAACTGCAAAGTCACTCTCATCACACATGATTTCAAATGGGAAACTCCAATCAGGAGCTATCATGATGGGTGCATGTGTTAGCTGTTCCTTTAAATAGTTGAATGCTTTAATACGTTCTTCATCGAAGACAAACGAAACTTCCTTTCCTAAAAGATAAGTGAGAGGTCGTGTGACCTTTGAGAAATCCTTAATGAAGCGTCGGTAAAAACCGGCGTGTCCAAGGAAACTCCTTACCGCTTTTACTGTGGTAGGTTCTGGAAGTTTGGTTATGGTCTCAATCTTAGCCTTATCAACTGCTTTTGAAATCTTATGTCCTAAAACTATCCCTTCTTTAACCATGAAGTGACATTTTTCCCGATTTAGAACTAAATTTGAATCTTCACACCGGGAGCATCTTGTCAAGGTTAGATAGGCACGAAACAAAGGTACTACCAAAGACTGAGAAGTCGTCCATGAAGACTTCCATACAACGTTCAATCATGTCGTGGAATATTACCACCATGCATTGCTGGAATGTAGCTGGCGCATTGCATAACCCAAAGGGCATGCGTCGATAGGCAAATGTTCCATAAGGACATGTAAAGGTTGTCTTCTCTTGGTCCTTTAGATTGAGGAGAATTTGAAAGTAGCCGGAAAAACTGTCAAGGAAACAATAGTATTCATTTCCTGATAGGCGTTCCAACATTTGATCAATGAAAGGTAATAGAAAATGATCTTTTCGGGTTGCATCGTTTAGTTTACCATAACCTATGCAAACCCTCCAATCGGTGACCTCCCGTGTTGGAATTAGTTCATTATTCTCATTTTGAATTACGGTTGTCCCTCCCTTTTTGGGTACCACTTGAACAGGATTAACCCATAGCGAATCAAAAATGGGATAGATCAGACCGGCGTCCAGAAGTTTGATTACTTCTTTCTTGATAACTTCTTGAATCATAGGGTTGACCCTTCTTTGTGTGATGACCCGAAAAATTTCGACTAATTTTAAATCAAACTCTCGACACGATTTAATATATTTGACACGATAAGCAAAGTCTGTAATGTGAGTCTCAAATTTTTTGAACTGTTTTCTTACATTCATTAAACTTCGACTGCTCTTGACGATTCACGAACCACTAATTGTAAATAGATACATATATATTTAAATATATGAATATATAATAATAATTTGAAAAATAATGTGAAATATTATATGATTTAATTATTAGAATTCATTATGTAAAATAAAATAAAATATGATATTATAATAATTAATATTTAAAGTATATCAATATATATAATTAAGGTATATTATATATATATACATATATATATATATATATATATATATATATATATATATATATATATATATATATACATGATTTCTATTCATAATTATTATTATATTGTAAGATATATAAAATGTATAAATATTAAATATTCAATAAATGTTAGCATATAATATATGATATAATTATTAAATAATACAAAATTAATAAATTGTAAGATTAATATATTAAATGTAATTACAAGCTAAAAGTATAGTTGTTATGCTAATATTGTTACTATTATTATTTCATTATTAATATTAATATTAATGTTAATATTAATATCAGTATTATTAATGTTACTAAATATAATATATATGAAATTTGATACATTTTATTTATTATAATATTATTGATACCAATATTATTATTATTATCATTATTAATATCATTATTATTAGAAATTAGTATTATGATCTTTACACGTTTACGAATCAAATAATTATTATACAGATGTCTCATCACACGTTTTTATAAATTTTTTATAAAGTATTAAGTATGATTATGTCATGAATCACAGCTGTATAACCTTTAACTTCGCGATCAACTTTTATATTTTGTTTCTTGTATGAATTCGTTAGCTTTCCATGTCAACCTTTACTTTCCCTTAATTTTCCTGATTGCATGTGAATTAATGTCGCCCCACTAACACAATCGACCATTCATACTACTGTACATGATTGAGATTATTGTACTATTTTTTTGTATAATATTGAATTCTCTTTCTTATATGGATATTCTTACATATACATATTCTCACATACACACGATCATATACATTTAATTACTTTAGATTCATTGATCACCATCGTCTGCTTTCACCACCATCGAACCACAACCATCACCTTAACCTCGAATGAACCGTTGCTATCACTATGTACCTTCTTGTTCGATCGAGACCACCATCACTGAGAAGCACCCCTAAATCAAATCACCACCTTCTATACATGATCACCATTAACCACCACAAACCACACGACAATCACCACCCAACAACACCATCACCCTCTAATATTTTCTTATTACTATTTTTCTGTTTCTCCTTTAGCTACCAACGAGAATTGATTGTTATTGTTTCCTGTTTTGACAAAATCATGAACCAAGAACTCCATCTTCATTAATCCATCTTAAAAACTAAAATATGTTGCTGCGCTTAGTCTTCGTTTATGTGCTTCTGGCGTGAGAACTACAACCACGACTTATCATCTCCCTATCATCACCATACGCCACCCTAGAACCACCCCATCAATTGCCTTCTTTCTCCTTCTTCGTTTTCGACAACCCATTTAGACACCACCATAATAAAATCATCACCATCAACGTAGAACCCACTTCATCATCCCATTCTACAAACCTGAAACACCCATTTAATATCACTGATAACTACTGTATGCATTATCAAACCACCACAATCACGACTCAAGGCCACCTGCAGATACTGTTCGCTACTGTAACCGCCACCATCCCTTGACTGTTGCTGCAACTAACTATACCTATTACTGTTGAATTTTGTTGACGAGTTCAAGATCAAACCAACACCACAATGCACATGAAATTACAAAAGGCTGCTCTGTGCTTGATTTCCTTCCTGCTGCTATAATCCACTTCTTGTGATGATCAAAACAAGCTGCAGGTAACCACCAAACAAAATCGTCACCTCAAGAACTACATCCACCACTCTTGTAAATCATCATTGCTGCTGCAGTTTGTTTCATATTTCTAATCGAACAACTGCAATGAAAGAGGAAGGTTAGCGACTGCAGCTACTTGCTCTACGCTTTGATTGTGTTTTCCATTAATTAAATTAAAAACCACAACAACTAAACCCTATTCGTAAATTATTAAAGATGATGAGCTGTGAAAGCTCCTTTTCGTGACATTGGTGGACCAAGGATGGTATTTTTTTTTTAATTCACGTGCTATCATATACATGTTATGCAAACGCTTTTAGAAATTTATTTCTAGTCTTACTGAGGAATCAGGCCGCGGGCCTTTAAATCATATGATGGGCTGTTATTTTAATTATTAGTCCGAACACTAGCCTCCTTAGTTGGGCTGAGAATTAGCCTTTATAGTGGGCCGTGTACCTGTTGTGTTAATGGGCCGAGACCCAGATCCTTTTTTTCTTTGTTGATGACTATTATGATGATGATACTAATTGTTTTTGCTGCTGCTCGAAATATCGGTTTCAAATAATAAAGATGATGAGAGGTGATTATGATGTTTATGATGAGGGAAAACAATAAGTGATGATGATGGTATGTAATTGATGATGATGATGATAAGAAATGAAAATCGAGATGATCATAACCAAGATGATAATGATGAAATTAGAAGAAAGATGATGAATACGTCAATTGATGATGATTAGTACGATTGATTAGGATGGTTAGTAATGAACGATCATAATGATATACATATATACTATGATATACGTTAATGATGATGAGGTTATGATCGTAATGTTGTGTTGATTATAATCATGATGGTATTAATTATGGAGCGATGATTATGATTATGATACGTATTAAGTTAATGATGATGAACGTGATAAGTATGATGATGAGGATGGATAGTGATAATGTTGAATAGAGATGATAGAAAGATCATGATGATAACCGAAAGATGATGAAGATGAATGATTATGTTTGTTGTTGCTTTGACCAATTTATATATGAAAAAGGAAAAGAAACAGTTAAGTCAGTTTATTTATATATAGATTAGGGATAAAATCAAGAAAACACAATTGGAGTAGTGGTTAAGGATGTTATTGGATTAGCGGAAGGTCGCGGGTTTAAACCCGGACTTGGGCAATTTTTTTAAGGGCTACTTCATTGAGGTAGTTTACTTATTACTCATTATTATTATTATTATTATTATTATTATTATTATTATTATTATTATTATTATTATTATTATTATTATTATTATTATTATTATTATTATTATTATTATTAAGCATTAAGTATTAGTATTATTAAGTATTAAGTATCAGTATTAGTATTATCATTGTTATTAAACTTATCATTTAAAAACTACTATTATTATTAAAAGTATCATTTTTATAAAAATTATCATTTTATTATTATTAATATTAATAACACTATTATTATCATTACTATTATTATTATCAATATCATTACTAAATTTAATTTTTAGTACTAATATCATTATTCTTGATTTATCATAATTATTATTTTAACAAATAAAAAGATATTTATATAAATATAATTATTACATATATCATAGATGTATCTAATTTACTATTTTAATATAACAAATATATATAACAATTAAATTAACAAATAAATTACTATTTTAAAATAACTAATAAATTATATAATTAATATATATATGTATATATATATATATATATATATTGGTTGATTATTATTACATGTTAATTATATGTTTTAATATATATAACTGATATAGGTTCGTGAATCTGAGGCCAACCCTGCATTGTTCAGTATTGTCGTATGAATATTTTTACTACAAAATATTGTAGAGTGAGTTTCATTTACCCTTTTACACTTTATATTTTTGGGGTGAGAATACATGCGCAAATTTTATAAATGTTTTACGAAATAGACACAAGTAATTAAAACTACATAATATAGGTGAATGATCGAAGCCGAATATGCCTCTTTTTGCTTGGTAACCTAAGAATTAGTAAACCGATCTACTAATTGACGCGAATCCTAAAGATAGATCTATTGGGCCTAACGAACCCCATCCATGGTTGCGGATGCTTGAGTACTTTGATGTTGTTTTATCATGTCCGAAGGATTTTCCAGAATGATAGGGGATATTCTTATATGCATCTTGTTAATGTCGGTTACCAAGTGTTCACCATATGAATGATTTTTGTCTCTATGCATTCAACGTGTATTTATGAGAACTGGAAATGAAATTCTTGTGGTCTATTAAAATGATGGAAATGATTATTTATGTTAAACAAATGAACTCACTAACCTTTTGGTTGATACTTTAAAGCATATTTATTCTCAGGTATGAAAGAAATCTTCCGCTGTGCATTTACTCATTTTAGAGATATTACTTGGAGTCATTCATGACATATTTCAAAAGACGTTGCATTCGCGTCGTTGAGTTCATCAAGATTATTATTAAGTCAATTATAGTTGGATTTATTATGAAATGGTATGCATGCCGTCAACTTTCGATGAAATGAAAGTTGTCTTTTGAAAACGAATGCAATGTTTGTAAAATGTATCATATAGAGGTCAAGTACCTCGCGATGTAACCAAATGTAATGTATTCATCCAGATGGATTAGGATGGGTCTCTACAGGTGGTATCAGAGCAGTGGTCTTAGCGAACCAGGTCTTGCATTAGTGTGTCTAACTGATAGTTGTTTAGACGCATTAGTGAGTCTGGACTTCGACCGTATCTGCATGTCAAAAGTTTTGCTTATCATTTAGTGTCGAAAATTACCTACTTATCATCCTTAGGAAATTATCTGCTTATCATTCTTAGTCTAGACACATCTTACTGCATTGATTGCCTGAATAGTGTATAGACAAAATTTATATCTTAGCGTATCTGCTAATTTATATCTTAGCGTATCTATTACGGTAAACTTTGCCTGATATCTTCCGTAAATTTCTCCGTAATTTAAGGGATCCTGTTACTATGTATATCTATGCATATTATGCATTGAGAATATCATCCAACCATCATTTGCTGTCACTAAACGTTTCATACCAAAAATCTTTTCTGTGATCGCCTAAGATGGCCTCTACAAATCGACCAAGTTCATCTGACTCCGAAGACAGCGTGACGGGAGTACACCAACAGATCAACTATCGTGATTATTGGAGAAAATGGGGTGGGTTCGTGCAAACTCACCCTATAGAGAAGGGAAGAAGGTACTCCATATCATGAGCCGAATCTACAACCTAACATCGGAGTACTCGACCCTCTCACTGGCGAACCTGTTCGCAACACTGTTTATACCCTCTTTGCGAGAATTTTTTGTCTTGAGGCTACCATTAATGGAACTAGAGAAGATATCCAACCTCCAACTCACACTGATAACCAGCCATGGTTAGTAGAAGAAGTCAACGAGCTTCGCGCTCGAGTAGTGGCTTTGGAAATTTTGGTGCAAAATTTATCAGCTTCAGCAACATCACCGACATCAACAGCACCACCAGCATCAGCACCAATAGCACCAATAACACCAACAACACAAGCCTCAACATCCACATCCTAAGCCTTAATTTCACAATCTGTCCCACGAACATCAACATCATATGCACCATAGATACCAAGGAGTACCAACGACAATGAACGATGAAGTATTGATCCATAACTTCATTGAAGAAATATTCTGTGAAGAATATGTGGTTTCTAAAAGTTTTAGAGATTATGTATTCTAGTTCTAACCGAAAATCAAATGAGCTTAATATCATATTAACTCATTAAATTCATGATTTCATCTGAAGAATATATATATATATATATATATATATATATATATATATATATATATATATATATATATATATATATATATATATATATTCATAAATATTGTAATTAAAAGATTCTCTTGTACAAACTGTTAATGGTGAAAATATTTTAACGGGTAGGTAATACCCGAGGAATATTTAGATTTCACATTAATAAGTTACACTGTACATTCTTCAATTTAGAATCAGCAGTCATTAACAATACTGCTCAAATCCACACATATACGTATCTGTTCACCAAAGAATAACCATTTTCATTCCAATTCAATTTCATATATGAGTTTCTGCCGATCAAAATCCAAGTCAAGATTTGACAAGTGGCATAATGAAGAAAATAATGAACAAAATAAAATTGATTAGTAACCAATTAATTAACTACGTAAAAATTTTAAACCTATACTAACCAAATCCTAACCAAATCCTAGCTGACTGTTCCTAGCTAACTGTTCCTATATGACTATGTCCTTATAATATACTAGCTTTGGTTGACCTATTGGACTATTGGACTACTATCATGGACAATTAAAAAGTATTAAAAGAGTAGGAAATAGTAATTACAACACATTTTGACTTAAAAGATCGTAAATAAATTACATCTACTAGAGTCAAATATTTCCTCAAGTTGCCACTTGATTTCATCTTAAACATCCTTTGTATCTTGGCGATTACAATCAGCGTTTAATCATCTAAAAATACAATTCTCTTGAAACCACCTCGGATTGATAATCGAAGATTCAGATATGTAGCATTGAATGCAGGAGAAACAGCAAAATCGTAGATGGTCTAAATGGCCAAAAGTTTGATAATAAAGAATGGAATGTTGGGAACGCTCGATAGAAAATCTAGTACTGAAAAAAAACAGATTGAGGTAACCATGAAGGAGACCATGGACATATACAAGGACTAAACCCTATATTCAAAGAATCCAGGTAATTCTGGATCCGATGAAATCTTTCGAAAATGTCCTGCTCCGAAGTCATGTTAAAATCTTGCGGAAAATCTTTCTTCATCAACCTTCGAACTTAGAAATTCTAAAATATCATCATGAATATCTTCGATATTTCTGAGAATATTTTCATAGATATTCTTGTCCGAAATTATATACCTCCTTGTGCTATCTGTATTACATCATATTGAAAACTGTTTTAGTTTTCAATATTCTGTAACATCTAAGTATAAATTATGAATGAATTCTGGAGAAGTGTTAGGGATTAAAGCATGAGTTAGTATAATATAATGACGTCAGGCCAACGTGGTTATATTACAGTAAGTCATGCTAAGTTTCTAATGGAACGTGATGATGGTTCACGGTAGATCACACCCTCATCATCTACCATGTTACATAACTCTTTCATTCTATTTAATCTCTAAACATATCAAGAAAGTATTATCTTGATAGTCTTATTTTTACGTGATTTCTGTAAATTTACAAATCAAATCGTGCTACTACAATTCCTTTCTGCTTAGAACATTAATTATGATCATTCGAAATTCAAAGATTTAATCTACGAATCCGAGACGTCTTAATCGCTTTACTTAGAGACGGGAAGATAAACAAAAACATGGAGCTTGGGAATATAAATAAGAATATGAGCGACATCAAGCAGGAATTACAAACCGTGTATATCTATACAAATAGCAAGATAAAGACATGGAAAAATTAAAAACACTATAACTCCAAGGTAATAGTAGAAGTTAACAGATTCCTCCGGTGGTAGATGAAAAAGGAGGAAGACAGGAGCGATTGTCAGAAGAAGGATAAGGATCAGTACTGGATTAAGCATTTTTAAAATATTTAGAAGTATTGATTATGGAAGAAAGTATAGGAATGGTGAGAATAATGAAACGAAAGAGGTAAATTTATAATAGAAATATCCGACAGAGCAATCGAGGCAGATGACCGCATTTAATTAAAGAGATCTTAATTTCCTTAATCACTGACGAATCAAATCTTATATAGATAACGAAGATTTTCTTTAAATCCCTTGAATTTTGGAATTCAAACGTGATTACGTCAAATGTTAATTCTCTATCTCAATCTTTTATGATAGCTTCACTCGTACGATTCACATCATCGAATCGTTTTATCTATATTAATCCATGATGATAAAACTCTAGTTATCAACTCATATTCGTCATAAAAACATTTTTATTGTTAGCCATGATGACCTCACTCAAATTTCGGGATGAAATTTCTTTAACGGGTAGGTACTGTGACGACCCAGAAAATTTTGACCGACACGATTTAATATATTTGACACGATAATCAAAGTCTGTAATGTGAGTCTCAAATTTTTTGAACTGTTTTCTTACATTCATTAAACTTCGACTACTCTCGACGATTCACGAACCACTATTTGTAAATAGATACATATATATTTAAATATATGTATATATAATAATAATTTGAAAAATAATTTGAAATATTATATGATTTAATTATTAGAATTTATTATGTAAAATAAAATAAAATATGATATTATAATAATTAATGTTATTCCCAATATGAAGATTACCTATCGGTTTTGTGAAGTATTAATGGGTTTGGGTTGTTTAGATATGATAAGAACTAGAGAAAGTAATACTTGAGAGAATAACTAGAACATTATCATTAACTCAACTAAAGATAAAATGGGTGGGAGGTTGCTTTATATACTAGCAACCTCCAAGTTACAAGAGTGGTGAAATACATTTACCATGGTTAAACTAGCTAATACAATAATAAGTAAATAACCTATTACATTAATAAGTCTAAAACCACATGCCACAAATAATAGACAATATTCATTGTCAACAATCTCCCCCTTGGCATGGGGTTTTCAAAACAGTGTTGATTGTCAACAATTTTCCCTTTGTCAACAGTCTTCCCTTTGATTATCAGCAATTAGTCCTTGGCGTGGGGTTTTCAAAAGATGTAACTCTCCCTTGATCATTCTCTTGCAGTTTCTTGTGCAGCCTTCTTCTGGGCATTGATTTCGGTTTAAAGCTATGAAGCTTTTGTTACTATCAGCTTTGAACACGAACTTTTACACATAGGATGAGTTGATCTGGGAGTGTTATGGTTGATTTGTTCTGTCTTCTTCTTTAGTTCGGGCGGGTGATGAGGTCTTGATCTTTGACTTTCGACCATCTTTGTGAATTGAAGGTAGCTTGATAAGATATTGTGTAAACCTCTTTTGCTCCCCCTCAAATGTTGATTCATCTTTTTCATGATCGTGATTGGTTTGTTTTTGACTCATGTTTCATTTTCTCCGCATGACGAATATGGTGTACCGTGTTCATCACGTGTAGCATGAATATGGCATCCCGTGTTCATCGCAAAATAGCAGAGAGATCATATATGATTATCATTAGAGAGGAAACGTGTACCTGCTAAGAAGAGACAAATAGGTTAAGGTAAAAGTTTGATCCTTAGGAAAAATCGGATCTTCGGGAAACCGTTTTTGGTTTTGTAAAAATCAAGCTAGTTGTTATACTAGACTGGTTTAAATCAGGCATGCTAGTTGTTGCACTAGACAAGTTTTCTGTAACCAAAATTGTTTCCAGATTTGGGGACCTCACCGGTATTGGTAGGTCCAAGTTTAACCTCGGTGGATGTTGAGGATGACTGGTCACCGAAGTTCCAGTCGACGTTAGCAAGCTATCCACCTCCATGATTAAAGTATCATGGGACTTTTGTGCAACTATTCCGCTCTTAGTTATACCAAGTCTTCTAACTGTACCTAACACCGCATTGGTGTCGGTAGAAATCAATGTAATGTAGGAAGATGTTACATCGCGTCCTGCAGTCGTTGATATGTCATGAGGTGACAAATATCTTTCAGTTATTGTACTCTCAAAGGAGTATGTGTGGTCAGGCTTAAATGCTGACTGATCGTTAAGGTGATTATCCTTCCGGAGGTCTAATAAATCTACCAAGGTAAGCCTAAGCATTGTCATATTGCCTCTCCGTTGAACTAGACAGATCTCCCTCATCAAGATAAGTCTGACCTCTGGACCCTGTTTGAGGTCCCACCTTCTAAAATAAGGTGTTGATAGAGGATTTTCGGCCGATACGCAGGGTTCGTATTCATGGTTTTTCGAAACCCCTTCAGCAGTTCGAGACACCAAACACTTAATTTGCATCAAGTTGTTAGGTCATTCCATATTTGAGGTAGTTATCTAGACACATCCTCATGTGGCAGTCACCGGGACACATCCTTCATCATTTGATGACTATTTTGTTTGAGGCTGTCATCTAGACACATCCTCTTGAGGCAGTCACCAGGACACATCCTCCGTCATTACTGACATTTGAATCTTTAAACTCCTCCTTGATAGATGCACATTTTAGCTTTGATTTCTTGGGAGAGTTATGTGTGAAAATACTGGTTTTACAATGTTATTTGTGCAAAAGCCATTTTGATGTTTAACACCACGTTGAAGTGTGTTTGACACCACATTGAGATGTAGGTTCTACACAAAAGTATGTAGAAGCCATTTTGGATGGAACACGTGTTGGTTTTGATCCTTTTACCCTCACCCTCAATATATTACGTGTCATGTTTTGATAAAACCTTTATTTTCTTGGTCTTTTTCTCCCCCTCAAAATATGATTTATTTAGAATTAAAACATATTTTGACAATTTGCTACATAAAAAATATAGGTTTTGGTAATAAAAGTTGTAAGGCAGTTGAGATGCGGGCCATATAAGGTTTTGGTGAAAATCTTCGTTGCGGGTCCATTTGGATAAAACCTTCTTTGCAGTGTGGTTCCCATACAGATCTATATGGGAACCATACAGATCTATATGGGAACCATCATCCCCTCCTTCTTCCCCTAAAATTTTTTTGACATTTCCACTGAAGAGTTTTTAAGAGAAAGAGTGGAAGACAATTGAGGCGTTGGGTATACATGGATATATGAGCATACACCATATAAGGTTTGGGTGAAAACCTACTTTGATTTACGGGTCCCTTAAAGATCTATTATGAGAACCATCATTCCTAGGGACTTCTTTGGTTTGCGGGTCCTATAGAGATCTATTATGGGAACCATCATGATCTCTATGGGAACCTTCATTTCCCCCTTCTCCCCCTAAAATTTTTTTGACATTTCTCCATTGAAATGTTTTTAAGAGAAAGAAAGAAAGAGAGACATTTGAGACTCTGAGCATACACTGAAATGTGTGCATACACCGTATAAGGTTTTGGTGAAAACCTTCTTTGAAGTGCGAGTCCCATATAGATCTATTATGGGAACCATCATGATCTATACGGGAACCCACATTCCACCCTTCTCCCCCTAAAAAAATTTGACGTTTCAGATTTTGATAACCGTCATTTCATTGCGGGTCTCATTGCTACCCCTAGACACATGCATTACTCCCCCTAGGAATATGCATTGCTCCCCCTAGACACATGCAGTTGTCAAGTTCATCCAGGAGAAAAAACTCAGATGAGTCATTTTCAACGGATGGTGATTCTCCTACAACTACTGAAGTAGGTGTACCAAAGAATATGGTTCGGGCGGGGATTGTACGAGGTTGGAGGAAAGAAAGGTTCAAACAACACATCAGGTCATCTGAGGTTGTGAGTGGGTCATGCCTGAGTGTACATTCAGGTGTCAGCGGGTTAAGTCCGGGTCTTGAACCATTGTGTCCAAGAACCATTTTAAAGTCAAATCAATTTTTGAAAGTCAATTTAGAATACCATTTATAGGCATTGTCGATCTGCCTTTTGGACATTGAATTCCACTTGGGTCTGATACACGGTGAATCTTTAGAAAGTTGATTTTGTGGAATCAAGGATGGTTGAAAATCTTTTGACATAGCCAGAGAAACGGATCTCGGTTTAAGTTTAAGTAACTCAGGTGAAGAGTACTTAATTGTTTTTGAAGAAGAAGTGGATCTTGGTGTTGAAAATGGTTTGGTTGTCCACTTCTTATTTGACACTTGTTTAGCAGAATTATTCTTTGAGTGTTTAGAAACAAGGTCAATTTTGGTGCGCGGGATATTTCTCGGACCTATGGATAGCTTCATGGGTTAGTGTGAAAGCCAACCATATTGATCGCGAAGCCCCATAATCTCCCCATTTTTCCCATAAGTTATTTCCAGAAATGGACGGTTGAACTTGGTCTGGTAACCGGAGTAAATCTTTTTGCTTGGGAACTTGGATGCTACGGGTAAGGCAACGTTAGGTTCGTTTAGTTTGGGTTGAGTAACATTGGGTTCGTTTGGTTTCGAGGATGTTTTTCTCAGAGTCACCATTGACTTTGGAGAACCTCGTTCTTTTGGTTTGGGGTTAGAGAACCTTTTGGATGGAGTATCCAGGTGAACTTTTGGTTTCATGGGGGTTTTCCTCGGTGTCTGTGTAGACTTAGGAGGACCATTGTCTTTTGATTTTGGAGCCTCTAAGGTCTTTGGTGTTTTATGTACAGCAGTCTTTGAGTACATTGAGGATTGGTACACTATGGGTTTAATATTGGTCTTGGCAAAAGTCACCTGATTTTTCTTAGTCTTGGGTGTAGATGTTGAAGCATTGGACAACTCAGACTTAGTACCTTGGGAACCAACTAACACTTTTGATTTTGGAGTGGCATTGGAGGTCAGTATAGTCTCAGTACCAGGACAGATCTTGTAAGAACCAGGTTTTGAATATATGGTCTTGGTCACGAAGTCCATACTTTCCAGTGAATCACATTGGTCATGCAAGATCTCATTCTCTTCCTTAAGTAGATTCACATGAGCTTTTAACTCCTGAATTTCTAAGACAAGGTCATCAACAGAAACTACTACAGAGTCTTTAAAATCATAAGTGGGTTCTACTTTGGGAACTACAAGCATCTTCTCAATTGTTGCTAGAGTTTTCTTGTAGGTCTCACATGTAACCTGAAGATCTATGTTTTCTCGTTCTAGCTTATCAACAAATTGAGTAAGGTCAGCCTCAACATCCTAAGCTCCTAAAGAGATAGAATCTTTCTCGGGTTGTGGTTCTACCTTAACTTCTGGAATCTTGGGTTGAGATTCTAAGAAGTGATCTAGAGATTTGGACCTAGATGATTCAGACCTGCGTTCAACAATGTCAAATTTGGTCAAAAAAGAATCACTAAAGTCTTTGAGTTCTTGTGCTAGACCTTCATAATTGATGGTGTCATTCACAAATTTTGGGTTTGAGTCCCGTGATTCAGTGTTCTTTGAAATCAATTCACAAAAATTAACAACTTGATTTGCAATTTGATTTTCAAGTTTATGAACATTGGAGACCAGTTTGTTGTTTTGGGATTCAATGATAGAGGTTTTGTGTTGTAAAGCCTTAATGACCATTTAAAATTTGAGTTCGTTGTCAAAATATTTGATTTTGTTTTGATCAAGTTCATCCTCCAGACTGATGATGTATATTTTTAAAACCAAGGTTGGTAAATAGATTATACGCCTTTTAGGACTATTTTGAGCATTCAAACTTTCAAAATCATTGAATAAATCAAGAGGTGGGTTATGATATGAACCATCTTTTCTCATGTAATTTGCATTTATTTTTTCATAAATTAACGACACTTCACGTTTCATTTTTGTTGATCGATTGGCTATTCTCTCCTCAATCTCACTTTCATTGGAAAAAGTGAGTCTCTCTGGCAAACCTATCTTAATGTATCTACCATCATATAAACAAGGTTCAGTTTTGGAGATCTTGGACTGTATTTGAGGATTTTCAAACCCTAACCCCTGGTGTTTTTGGTATGAGTTTTTGGGTCGATTCAAGAACAGAGCTTGTTTAGAAATGTTGCCATCTAAGACTACTTTAGCTTGGTCAGTTCTGTAAAGTTTTTCTTCAAGTAAACTTAGTTGGGTTTTCAAGTCTAAGTTTTCTGTAACTAACTTAGAGCATTCAGAAGTCTTCTCAGCCAGGTCACTCAAAGGCTTTCTAGTGTTCTGTTCTACAGTCTATAGGAAAACTTTCTTAGAATCATTAAGCTTCCTAAGTTCTTTTTCAGCGTTGTTAACTTTTTCCGTGAGAACTGCATTCCTCAGTTTAAAATCTGTCCTTTCTATCCGTAGGGGTTTCACACTACTTTCTAGCTCTCTTAATTCAGTTACTTTGTCAGCTAGATCTTGTTTTAGTTTCAAATAAGTATGATTTGACACTTTCATTTCCAATTCAGATTTCAACCTAGAGTTCTCATTTTTCAGTTCGCTAATTTGACTAGCAAATGATCTAAGGTCTCTATTCATCTTGGAAAAGTTGTCTACATACATATCTGGTAGTATAGGAAACACACATTCATCATTAAAAGGCACAGATTCAGGTTTAATGGGCAGTTTCATTTGGACAGATGGGAGTGGGGTATGACAAGCAGAGCTACATGCAATTGTATCATTTTGATCACGAGGTGTTCCAGGACAAGTTCGCAATACATCAGATATAGACACAGAATTATTATGCACAGAGTTGTAATATTCATGAGTAATATCAGTGTATAGTTGTACCTCTTCCTCAACATTAGAGGACACGTGATCATCACGATTTGCCATGTTAACAGGACAGGTGTTCAACAAGTAGGTCAGGACAGACAAGATTTACGAGCAAACCACGAAACAACAAATAAGCTTAAGAAATATCACTTTTCTCCCCCTCAAAATATGATTCACGTGAATCAAATTTTGAAAATGAGGTTTCGTTGGTTTTCGTTAACTTTCAGTTAAGTGTCAGTTAAGTACACGTTTTGGTTTTCCCTCAAAAAAATTTCGACAAAAAATTATGTCGTAAAGTTTTGAGATATGAGCTAAAATGTGACCGAGGGGTTGAGAAATTTTTTTTGACTTTTTGCAAAATTTTCTGACAAATTTCATTCAAAATCGTGCGTTTTAGGGTGGTTTTTGGGGCCGAAAAAATTTCTGTCGTGAAAATTTAAATCTCGCGTAAAAATGATCTTTTAAATCCAAGAAAAAATTTAAATTTTACTCACGTTTTCCCGCCTTGAAGATAGACGTTATATGTATATATATAACTGTTGAAGTAGAACGCTGCGAGATTTCAAAATACTGATTGCTGATTCCCGGTAATTGGCATGGCAATTCTTGTTACAAGATGCGGATGAGTATATGATAGGGTTTTAATGAATAAATATAATGACTTTTCGGAGAGGCTAAAGTCAAAGGGTAATGAAGTTGCTGGTACATATGCTGATAATGTGGTGGAATATGAAAGATTCTCCGGTAACAATGATGACAAGGGTAATCATATATATCAGGGTTATAATAAAGCTACTTCGGATGAAAAACCGAAGTTGACTTGCCGGAGCTGTGACAGAATTTGCTACTCTGAAAAGGAATCGCACGTTAATTTTCGCTAATAAATGCCAAAGGATCTGTCGCGGGTACGTGTTAAACTTTTACTTATGTTCCGGGAGTTTTCCAGATGCACGAGTGTGGATAACATGTGGTTGGATCATAATTGTTTCTTAATTGAGGTGTTTTCAAGAATCATGAAGGGCTTGAATGCAGATTGTCATTGTCAATATCCGAATGATGAAATCATTGTAAATCTTGAATGGTTCTACTATCTTTATGAATTTTGTGAATGATAATGATGTTCTAGCACCGTCTTGAATTCAAAGTATGGCTTTGAAAGATGTAGGAATCTACGAGTGATTTTTTTTTTTTTTGTTAAATCTTGACTTAGATTTTTGATTTGTCAAAATTAGAATACGAAATCAAATTTGGATGAGAATGGTTGTTTTGATTTCTATAAAAGAATGTATATTGTTGTGAAAGTGGTGAGTATAGTTGATGATTGATGAATCAGATTCGAAGAATGTAACATATTAATCGTGAATTTATATATTTCTAGGGTATTACCTACCCGTTAAAAAAAATTTACAATTAATATTTTGTACAAAAGAATTCTATTACAATCTTTATGAAAATATATATGTATATATTTTCTTCAGATGTAACATAGATTTAATGATTTAATATTAAATTAAACTCATTTGATTTACGGTTGAAACTAGAATTGAGTAATCCCTAAAACTTTAGAAATTACATAACTTTTACGGAGTATTTCTTCAATGTAATTGAAAATACTTCGTTATTTGTTGATACATAATGCTGGTGTTCGTGGAGTTCTTGTGAACTTCGCAAGATACGAATGATGTTCAATCCATATGAATGATTTTTATGCAGATGCATGATGTTTATGAGAAATGAAATGAAAATCTTGTGGTCTATTAAATTAATGGAAATGATTGTTTATGATAAACTAATGAACTCACCAACCTTTGGTTGACACTTGAAAGCATGTTTATTCTCAGGTATTAAGGAAATCTTCAGCTGTGCATTTGCACATTTTAAAGATATTACTTAGAGTCATTCATGGCATATTTCAAAAGACGTTGCATTCAAGTCGTTGAATTCAATAAAGATTATTATTAAGTAAATGGAAGATTAGGTCGTTTACAGTTTAGATATTATGAAATGGTATGAATGCCTATCAACTTTTGATGTAATGAAAGTTTGTCTTTTAAAAAAGAATGCAATGTTTGTAAAATGTATCATATAGAGGTCAAATACCTCTTAATGAAATCAATTATTATGTCACGTTTATAATAGATATGAACGGGGCATTTCATTAGTGATCTATGCCAATCTATCTCCACGTTCTTTACTCTAGCGAAAATCTATTCAAACACTTTTAGTTGTATCTTCATTAACGCCATTGGCCCATTCCAACACTTGTTTGAGAAAACTTTTTTATTTCGGTTGCTCCATATTAGTGTCACCTTTTAAGATGTTTTTCATATTATAGTTTGTGTTATGATCTTTTTATTTGATGTTTGGCATGTCATTTTGAGCTTAATTAAATTTAAACGCTGAGAGTTTGACGATAGCAACATCATAATGTTACCAAATCACAAACCATAAGTTGCCAGTGAAATGACCCGTGGAATCAGGGGTTTGTTTAAACGAAACAGTTTAATGATATGTTTTAGTTATAAAGTGAACGTAAATGCTAAAGTCATTTAGTTTAATGACCCTTGAAACCACATATTCCGACTAAGAAACTTGTCGTCATTTTTACAAACATATTGATATATTTAAATTAGTCAGAATAAATGAATTACATTTATTCTCCCACCACTTTCTTCCAATTTTGATCACAATTATTATTTTTCTTATCATAAAAGCTACATTACAACATTTTATTGAGACATGTATTTCGCATAAAGTAATTAATCCCGTAAAGAAAACCTATATAGTATTTGAATAATAATAATAATATAATAATACTCCCTCCGTCCCACTACAAGTGTCCAGTTACTTTTCGCACAAAGTTTTAGGAAATTTCACTAACTACATTCTCTACCAATCAGATATCTTCTATCTCCAGAATAACATCTTATAATTGGTTGAAACATCAAGTGGATACTTGAAATGGAACAGCCCAAAATAGAAATGTGGATACTTAAGATGGGAAGGAGGTAGTAATAAAGTTTGCTCTAAAATTGAGTATTTATATTTTTAATAATTATTATTAATAATAACAAATGTCTCTTTAATTTTTTTTAAAAAAACTAAAATACAATTATTATATGAAGGTTGTACAATATACTTTAAAGTTTGTACATGTGTTCATGGTGTGTTTTGTAAAAGATTGTACAATTTATTTTAAAGTTTGTACATATGGTCATGGAAGTGTTTTACCATAAGGTTGTACATAATGCTTCAAATATTGTAATACAGACATAGGTTATTTTATCATAAGGTTACATAATTTTTCATATATTATACAATTAATATGTTAATGTTAATATTTTTATTAAAAATAATTAGTTATTTTAATGACATCATCATGAGGGGCTTAGAAATTTTTTATTTCTTTATGAATATTTTTTAAACTTGAATAAACCTTATTTATGACATTATTATTTAAGAGATTTAATTATATTATACTATAAAATAGATTTTATATGTACAATTGAATAAGAATTAAATATAATGATTCTTTAAATAATTATTAAAATTAATTTATATGTAAATGAAACCTTCACTCAACATGCTTTTAAAATCATTAGTATTATCTATGTCCTCATGAATTTCATAAACTGATTATAGTGAGAATCACTTTATATTTTTTAAAGCTAGTCCATATCGTTTTATGATAATATTTAGAGTGTTGCAAATTATAGGCATGAATCGTTAACTAACAATATAACATCAAATTAAATTATGGATAATAATAAATCTATATTATTAATTGCTACATATACGGAATCTTTACGTATAGCTAAGTGAATTTCAATTAACTTAAATAAATAAATAAAATATATAATTAATGTTAGTGACACCATCAAGATGACTTAGATTTATTTCTTTTTGTTTTTGATTTTTTCTTAATAAAAAAATTAGCTTAATAATGATATCATCATTATAGAATTTTAATAAAAACTAAAGAAGATATTGAATATTGATCACTTGGGTTGCGATCCCATAATTGGGCTTTATCTAACTTATCACTGAATGATGTGTGCCAAATTGTAAATTGAAACTCACAATTATATCGGTTTCACTTTTAGGTAGTGTTTGCTTTCAAGCTTGTAATGACTATTTGCATTTTTTATGTGTACAAATTAGTGTGTTCAATATTTGGTATGAATCCGCTTAATTCGAATAATCAAACCAAAATAACTGAATAACATGGTTTTCAAATCAACCACAACCGAAACCAAATTTGATATTCATTTTCATTTCAATTTGAAAATTTTAAATTTTATTAAAAAAAAACTTAATTCAACCCGATTTGAAAAGATCGTAGATATTTCAGTAAATTATATAAAAGATTTAATTACGTCACTCATTTCTAAAATTTACTACAAATTTCACCATGGACCGAAAGTTGTTTTTTTTTGCATGGTAATCCTTAATGTACGCATTTGGTATCATTTTGACCCACATACCTAACTGGTGTTAACTTATCTCCATTAGTTTGTATCACATGCATTACAGAAAAACTTTAGAGTCCAGGTGAAATCTGTAGTAAATTTTGAGGACGAGCGGTGTAATTAAGTTGATATATATATATATATATATATATATATATATATATATATATATATATATATATATATATATATATATATATATATATATATATATACAGAAAAACTTTAGAGTCCAGGTGAAATCTGTAGTAAATTTTGAGGACGAGCGGTGTAATTAAGTCGATATATGTATATATATATATATATATATATATATATATGCGGAAAAAATCCGTGACCTACGGATATCCGTGCCCGTAATAGGTGGATATTTATGAAAAAATGTAACCTCGGGCACGAGTCGAGTGAAAGTTTGTACCCGTTGGCGGGTCACGGACGGGTTACGGGTATTTCATACCCGTCTCGGGCAAAACCCGACCCGTCAACCTGTCATGCCCGTTTAAGTTACCCGCAGGTATACCCGTTTACATGCATACATATACTTAATTATATATTATATAATTTAATTTTTTAATATATTTTCATAATTATTGGCAGGTTTACCCGCGGGTAGGGGGTATCCGTGACTAAAAAATAAGTTAGAAGTGCACATTTTGTAAACCCGCGGGTTCTGAATACCCGCGGGTCACGGCTACGGGCAAAAGAATTTACGGTTGGCGGGTAAACGGTTACCCGCGAGTAAAGAAAAATTTTGGCCGCAGGTCGCGGGTATTATGGATTCGTGCCCGTCGCCCGTGGGTGCCATCCCTATGTATGTATGTATGTATGTATGTATGTATGTATGTATGTATGTATGTATGTATGTATGTATGTGAAAAATCAAGAGATAAACACTCTTTTGGGGATAAGTGGATAAGCAAATATGGTTTTTATATCTTAAAAATTAGAGGTTAGACTTTTGATTTTTAAATTTTTGGAGTTAGTATTCACTATTTAGATTCAGAAAAAAATCAAAAAAAAATTTAGCAGCTTATCATACATTTGATGTATGTTAACGTTTTCAGGTTCTCTGAGTTTTTTTTTTTTTTTTTTTTTTTTGTAAAAAAATTTAGCCCGATTTAGAGTTTAGGGTTTAGTCCCTAAACCTAAAACCCTAAATCATAAACAATATCATAGTTTGATAGGTCTTAGAATATTTTTATGGTATTGTTGAATCATGAATGTAAAGATTAAGGTGTTTTTTTCTTTTTCTAAGCATTTAGATTTTGATTTCATAGTATATGCTTTGATTGTCAAAGTATTTGGGTTGTCCACTTCAAAACACCCATTCCATGTACTTTTTAAATTCCGATAAATAAAATTTGATGCAGTACCGTCCTCTTTTTTTAAAAAAAATAATAATAAAAAGAAAAAAGTCATAAACCGTAAACTCTAAACTTTCGTATAAAAAACTCAATCTAAACCCTAAACCCTAAAATTTAAACCATAATTAATATACCCTAAACATTATTTATTCATCAATCATCAGTCATTTTTTATTAGTTTAGATTATTATACATCTGATGAATAACAGTAGGTTATCATACATCAAATGTGTGTTAACAAGCTCTTAAAAAAAATTTATTTTACTCTGAATCTACACAATGAATGTTAATCCCACAATTTTTTCTTTTAAATCTGATCTATAATTTTAAAGATATAAAAAAAATTAAAATTCGCATATCCCCTTATTCCGAAAAGGGTGCTTAGCACTGGATCTTCTCTTTATATATATATATATATATATATATATATATATATATATATATATATATATATATATATATATATATATATATATATATATATATATATGTATATATGTATATATATAGTCATAATCAAGAGGGAAGCACTTTTTTGGGGGAAAGTGGGGGAAGTAAATTTTTTTCCTTTTTTTCGAAAAAAATTTCAGGCATCAAGTTTAGGTGAAAATATGAACGTTTAAAAAAGACACTTAGTGATGTATTATTTTGGCGGTAAAACGCTCAAAGAAAAAAATGAAAACATTCAATGCATTGAATGTTTTGATTCTGAGTTTATTTGCATCGTTTTGTTTTCATCTTGTGTGAAGTGTTTTTTTCGAAATTTAGCCCGATTTAGAGTTTAGGGTTTAGGGTTTAGTGTTTTGGGTTTATTCCCAAAACCCTAAACCCTAAACCCTAAATGTAAGACCCTGAATTTTAATACATCAGAAAGTGTCACCAGAGAGTGTCACCCGAAAGTGTTCTCAGAAGCGCCACTAAAAGTTATGCATTTTCAGAATTTACATCAGAATCTGACAGTTTCAGTCCCTGAATTCATTTCATTTGAAAAGCGCGATGCGCAAAGGGGCATCTCATGATTTTAATATTTTAAAAGAGGCATTTGGGTCTTTTCACTTGAGGATCTGTTTTTGAGCCACAAAAATGACCCAATGCTTATCCTATCCTCATTTCACATCCTTCCACACATTTCCATCTAGAAAGAGAGAGAGAGAGAGAGAGGAAGAGTTAGAGAGAGAGAGAGAGAGAGCTTGATTTGGAGAAGAAGGAGCTCGGTTCTCACCAAAGTGCTAGTGTTAAATTTGTTCATCTCGTTCCTAGCTACATTTTGGTAGTGATGGTAAGTTCTAACTCCGAATTTCATTGTTTAAATTGAAGAATGTTTGTGCTAGTTAGGGTTATAAACCATTTTTCTTGTGAAATTTGGGGGTTTTGGGTATTGTTAGTGTAAGTGAACCCGATTATTTTGGGTTTAGGGTTTGATGACGAATTTGGAAGTATTTGTCATGGATTTGGGTATTAGTCACTAGTTTGTAAGTGTATTGGTGGTTTTGATGTTCTTAAGAACATGTTTCCTAGTCAAAATGGGTGTTGACTTGGTTTGGTGTCAAAATAAGTTTTGAGTCAAGTTTTGGTGAATCAAGTATGTAAATACTTGATTTAAGTGTTATTCGGTGTTTTAGAAATATAATCACTAGCCGTTAGTGATTTTGGGAGTTTTTGGGACTTGTATCAAAATGGGTAAATTGAATTGGGTCAAAATTGATGATGACACTAGTTTTGGTCAAATGGATGTTTAAACACTTGTGTTAGGTGTTAAATGTCATTTTTGGAAGTAATCACACATGATAAGTGATTTTGAGTTAAAGTGATATTTTTAACATAAGTCAAATGTGGTCAAACGCAATATGGGTCAATATTGCACGTGTTGTAGTTTTGGTGTAAATGAAGTTTGAAATGATTACTACCTAAATAGTAATTTAGTGTTAAGACCTAGTTTGGTCTAATTGGTGTCGAGTATAATTTGGATCAAATTGTACTTTGTTGAGTGGGTTTGAATTATCACCCGAAGTGGTAATTGGTTTGTATCTATTAGGTGTTAAATGGGCGTGTTTTGGCGAGCAAGGTGTGATCCCTCGGCTAAGGGATGTTTGTGTCGGGTTCTCTTTTAGAGAATGGCTATTTATATGCATATGTCTGATATAGGTGGTTACTTGCTCGGATTTGAGGACGGAGATCATGTTGTACATAACTTGTGCGGGCATTCTAAGGTGAGTGGAATAATTATACGTGTATGTATATAATGTATTTATTTGTGTGGCGTGTAATGTGGGTTAGTTGCGGTGTTCAGACACCACATTTTACGTGACGAGTGGGTTTGTCGCGGTGTTAAGACACCACTCCGGGGTTAGTGACATGTGGGTTAGTCGCGGTATTAAGACACCACATTTGTCGTGATGGGTGGGTTAGTCGCGGAGTTAAGACACCACCCGGGGGTTTGTGATACGCGGTGTTAAGTACACTAATGGACGTTGTGAACTCCGATGGCCCTTCGTGAGTACCATTCCCTTATGCTATTGGTTAACCATGGTTGTGTGAGTTTTATTTTAGCATATTAAATTATGAACTATATGCTATTGGAAATTCTAGCTTATTGTGAATTGTGGATATTTAGTTTATGCATTGTGATTGCATGGTTGTTTAATTTCTAGCTCGTATGCGGTATTTGTGTAAGTGTTTAGAAGTAAGTAGATTATATATGTGTATGTATAATTATTGCATTCACTAAGCTTTATGCTTAACCCTCTCGTTGTTTACCTTTTTACAGGTATTGTGATTGTGAAGCTAGCTAGTTGTTAGACTAGATGCGTAGGAGCGCTTGGGCTCGATGGGGGTAGCTTTTGCATATTTGTATGCGGATTGGGGATTTGGTGGTCCTCGGGACTATGCTCTTGGTATCGGGTTGGGTTATAGAGTCCTAACTCGTCTAAATATATATTTGGGTAGAAGTTACATTGTTTGATTGTATGAGTTGTCGAAACGGTTTTGTAAAGTGTTTGTGTTTGAGAAAATGGGATTTTTACATGTAAAAGTTGGATAGGGGCTGTTGTGCACTAAAGCGCGCAAATGGTCAAGCTCGGGTATCTGGTGCCGAGTACAAGTTCTGACCTGGACTCACCACTTAGCGCGCGCTGCGCATTTATACGCTCGCCGCGCATATGGTCTGGCCAGAACTCTTTTGCTGTTTTAAAAAAAAAGTGCTTCATTTTTAGTAAACGAATTTGGGGTTGTTACAGTGGTATCAGAGCATCCTCTAAGGGAATTAGGTGACCTTAGGATAGGTGCCTAGTCTTAGACTTATTGACGGTTGTGCGATATTTGCGGGACTGGTAGGAATACGGGTCGGATTGAGATTTGTTAGTGCCTTAGAGTAGGTGACTAACTATGACTTGTGTTTTTCCAAGATGTGATTGTGTGGGGCCTTATTTCGTGTGTGAATTAGTGCCTTAGATAGCTAGTGCCTAATGTAAGTCGACGAATTTGGTCGTTGTTTTAGTGATAGTCACCTAGGTTGTAGGTTGACTTGTTGTTTCCGTGTATGTGTGTATATTTATTATTATATTGTATAATAGGTGTATATGCATGTAGCTATTTGTGCGGTGTCCTAGAGATGAATCTATTGGAGAGATTTGGATGTTTGGCGTTTTTGAGTGATCAAGTTTACCGTAAGGACTTTGGTCATTCGGGTACTAAGAGTTATCGCGTGTTATATTGTGTGAATGTCGCGTCAGTCCGGGTAAGTACTTTGCGTGACCATGTGAAAATGGTAAGGTACGCAATTGTAATAGTGACTGATCACCATTATTAAAACTGTGTATCTTGACACCATGCATGACATGAAGAGTACCGAACAGAGGAAACGTGGCATGGTTGGGGTAGATTCGGGACGAAATAGGAATCATGTATTGGTTCCTAGGATTTAGTGGTCTCGAGTGATGTGGTTGTTGTCACATTGGGTTCATTGTAAGTCGGGAAGTGTTATGGTGGTTTCGGTTAGCTAAGGTTAGTGTGCAAACTCACGAGTTTGGTGCTTGCTTAGTCACCCCAAGTAGTGGGTGCACTGTTGAGATTGTCATTGGTTGTAGTTATCCATCGTAACTAGGATGACCGATTAATGGGTGCATGTGTGTGCGTCGAGGACTTGAATTCCATAATGGGATGCAACAAGTCTATTGATGGTGGTGTTGGGTTACACTCGGTAGAGTGTGTGGTTAGAGAATCGTGTAAGGATTCAAGTTGTAAGTCGCCTTGGAATTGGCCCATCGAGGAGTCTTCGGGTCATTAAACTCATGGGAGTGGGACCTGTATGACGATGTTTGCGCTAGTGTGTTGTGGATTATAGGATAACATTCCTAACGGAATATCCCATGTAGTTGTGGTTGTGTCGATATGTGGAAGGGTGTAAGACTTGGTGTTTCTTAGCATCTCCTTAGTGTTAGATAAAGGGCTTCATTAGGCTATATCGTTTGGCCTTATGGAATTACGGGTAGCGTGTGATCGCTAGTAAATTTTTATAAGACAATAAACCGTAAGTTTTGTTGGGTAGGTATGAATTCGGGTCATTATTGTGGAGAGACAGGTGACATCGGGTGTATGGAACCCAAAGATCGAGTTTCTAAATCTTAGTAGATTATGGTGAGAGTCTGCATGAAACTGCGTCAGGTGCCCCCTTATATCTGCTAGTGTGATGTTCAACTCCGTTCATGGTGTGATCACTTTGTGCTTAGGGTGCCCGTGAGTTACCTTTGAAAGCACTGGAGATTACAATAGTAATTGACGGGTGATAGTAATTCAACGATTGTGAAAGTCGAAGTTTAAGAGCATTGCGATAAATACTTCTTATGAAGTGATGGATGAGCGAATCTTGCTGCTCTTAAGTGTTAGACAAGTAACGATGACCGGTGAGCCGGTGATGGACTTAATGGTCGGTTAAGCCGAAGGTTATGATGAAGTGTTGATATTGCGATCGACGCAATTATTGTGTCAGATTGGTCATTCTTCTCCATGAGAGTGAGCAATTGCTGGTAAAGGTTCGTTGAGTGGAAGGTCGGATGATCTCGACTGAGAAGCACGACTAATTAAGAGGAATGGAATATGCCTAGGCTTAGAGGCGTATGTAAGACTTGGGTGGAGTTCTCCTTGCGAACGATGAAGGGCTATTAGTTGTGATTTGTGGTATAAAGGTGATGTCGTCGCGTGTACGACATCTCTGGTGATTGTGTATGATGGCTCTGAGAGCCTAAAGTAAATTTGCGGTGATTCGGTGATTATGATTAATGATGAAAATGATCATGTGTGTGTTGTGGAATGGTAATTCCGCGGGATGTTATCATCTTGGCGGTGAGAATGTGGAGCTGAATTCCGAGTGGGGAGTTTTTACTGCCGCCTAAGGAAGCTCCGGTGGTGTTAAATCTAGTGAAGTGTCGAAGTGTACCGTGCTAGGCCTCAATAGGGATTCGGAGTTCCAAACGAGGAAGAGTGATGGGTTGTTGATGTTGACTCGAGATCGTGCATTACGATTGTGAGTTACGATTCTGGAACGTTGTGTGAAGAGATTGTGATGATGGGATCGAATGTAGTGTAAGACTTCTTATGTAAGGTGATCGTGTAGTACCAAAGTGCGGTATGAGACCAAGTGTGAAGTTTGAGATCACGGAAGTGGGAGAATGAAGCTGTCATTGCGAGTGCTCTCGTAGTGAAAATCTAGGTTGTCGTGGAACTCGGATAGTATTATTGAATGGGTACGAGTTCGATATCGCGAAGGATATTGTATTTCCCCTATCGGGACACGTGATCGTGGAAATTGCTAGTGGATTATTCCACCTTAACGATGACTGTGAGGCGGGGAGTACCGGTTCCGATTGTCTCACATAGAGACGCACGGATGTTGTTTATTTGCGAGGGCATGTTCCCTAGTGATGTGATCCGTAAGTTGATTGAAATTTCGAGGCCATCCTTAATGGACGGTCGATGCAAGAGGATTTACCAGGCGTTGGTGGATATTTTTGTGGGTCGCGTGACAAATTATGATTTGTTGTAATGATAATTCGATGTTGACGGGATTCTGGTATACAAATAGTTTACATGCTAGTACTAGGAAGCCATGTTGCGTGGTTGTGTTGTAGGGTTCAACGGAGAAACCCTGTGTCATGTGATGATGTGTTGTCTAGCTCGTGGTGTATTATTGTCATCATGGATTAATCTAGTGACGGATGGTCGTGTGCGGGTCGATTGATGGGAAAGTTTGTGTCCCTAGAGTGATTATTGGCGATACCAAAATTTCTTCGTTGAAAGAATAACCTGGTTGTAATGACTCTAAGAAGTGCTCATCGGAGGAGTGTGTCGATTGCCCCGTTGGCATCGACTTGTAAAATTGAGAATCACGGGATCTTCTCTTTATATATATATATATATATATATATATATATATATATATATATATATATATATATATATATATATATATATATATATATATATATATATATATATATATATATATATATATATATATATATATATAGTCATAATCAAGAGGGAAGCACTTTTTTGGGGGAAAGTGGGGGAAGTAAATTTTTTTCGTTTTTTTCGAAAAAAAATTTCAGGCATCAAGTTTAGGTGAAAATATGAACATTTAAAAAAGACACTTTGTGATGAATGTTATTATTTTGGCGGTAAAACGCACGAAGAAAAAAATGGAAACATTCAATGCATTGAATGTTTTGATTCTGAGTTTATTTGCATCGTTTTGTTTTCATCTTGTGTGAAGTGTTTTTTTCGAAATTTAGCCCAATTTAGAGTTTAGAGTTTAGTGTTTTGGGTTTATTCCCAAAACCCTAAAACCTAAACCCTAAATGTAAGACCCTGAATTTTAATACATCAGAAAGTGTCACCCAAAAGTGTTCTCAGAAGCGCCACTAAAAGTTATGCATTTTCAGAATTTACATCAGAATCAGAATCTGACAGTTTCAGTCCCTGAATTTGTTTCCGTTGAAAAGCGCGATGCGCAAAGGGGCATCTCGTGATTTTAATATTTTAAAAGAGGCATTTGGGTCTTTTCACTTGAGGATCGGTTTTTGAGCCACAAAACTGACCCATTGCTTATCCTATCCTTATTTCACCTCCTTCCACACATTTCCATCTAGAAAGAGAGAGAGGAAGAGTTAGATAGAGAGAGAGAGAGCTTGATTTGGAGAAGAAGGAGCTCGGTTCTCACCAAAGTGATAATGTTAAATTTGTTCATCTCGTTCTGCAACAACCCAAATCCATTTAACCAAAAACAGAGTACATTTTTTTTTATTTAGTTAGGTCCCATTAATATAATACATTTTCAACTCTGTTTTAATCGAAACATAACATCATAAGGATACGTTTAACAATCTATCATGACCCTTGGCACACAAATTACACTTTACAAAATCATTTGTAATAATGACCCGATCACAAGAAATACGGGTTAAGACACAATAACCCAACCCAATACCAAGAGCATAATCCCGGAGACTACCAAATCCCCAATCCGCGTCCATATAACCAAAAGCTACCCCTTCGAGCCCAAGCGCTCCTATGCATCTAGTCTAACAACTAGCTAGCTTCATAACAAAATACCTGTAAAAAGGTAAACAACGAGAGGGGTAAGCATAAAGCCTAGTGAATGCAATAATTATACACATACATATATAATATACCTACTTGCAAACACTTACTCACATACCGCATACATGCTAGCAACACAATTAGCTTATCATCACAAGTACAAAGCCATTAACCTCCAATACCATAAGCTAGCACAACAATAGCATATATATAACTCGAACATTATCATATGCTACACTACAACACAATAACCATGGTTAACCAAGTATACAAGAGAACGGTACATGTAAGTCCGTTGGAGTTCATAACATCCACTAGTGTTACTTATACACCGCGTAATCACTAGTCCCCCGGGTGATGTCTTAAACACCGCGACTAACTCACCCTTACAACAATGTGGCGTCTTAAACACCGCGACGAATCCACACTTCATTCAATACAATGAGTGGTGCCTTGAACACCGCGACACTTCCACTCTCACGACATTGTGGTGTCTTAAACACCGCGACAATCCCACAAGTCAATTACACAAGGAGTAGTGTCTTAAGCACCGCGACAATACTACTCGTTACCTAGAATGTGGTGTCTTGAACACCGCGACACTTCCACATTCATACCACACAAATAAATACATTATATACGTTCACGCATAATTATTCCACTCACCTCGAATTGCCCGCACAAGTCATAAACGTAAATCGCCTCCAAAAGCAACCGAGCAAACCTTTTACCTATAATACGCATATAGATATACAAACAATCAACATACATTCTCTATGAGAGAATTCGACTTCAACACCCTTAACCAAGGGTTTACACCTATCACCACAAACCGCCCATTTAGACACATAAAGTGGACTTCACCAATTACCACTACGGGTGGTAATTCCGACCCATCCAACAAGTACGATTTAACCAAAATTGCTTATCATCCAATTAATCCAAAATTAAAGTCATTGCCAAATTTGACCCATCTAAGTCAACCCATTTTGACATAAGTCCTAAAAACATCTTTAATCACTAACGGCTAGTGACTAACTTTCCAAAATACCATTTAACACTTGAATCAAACATTTATATACTTGGTTCATCAAATCTTGACCCATAACTTAGGTTGACACCGAATCAA